>NC_054539.1:76718353-76908353 GCF_017654505.1 Polyodon spathula
TGGGGCGATGAAAACTTTTGTCCATAGTACTACAGTAAACTTTGTGTGTTATGAAAATGAATGTACTTATTTATTGATGTATTTATTTATCTATGCAGTATATTTATGCAGGGCACTGAGAATTACACAATAACACAAGTCTTTGAGACTTCCATGTCAATTACGAAGATGTCTTGGACGACAGCAGCAGAATGTGTTGCATACATTATATATAATTCAGCAAGGGTTATATACTCTCAAACTATTGAGAGAGAGCACTGAAAGAGACGATCAATATTATCTAGTGCTTAGCTATATAATTATTCAACACTAAACACTAAACCATTGAGAGAGAAAGCACTGAAAGAGAAGCTAATAGTATCTAGTACTTAATCAGTGTAGGAATTCTTACCCTCTGGGTCACTCCTTGCCACTGGCGGAATAATCAGTGTAGGAATTCTTACCCTCTGGGTCACTCCGTGCCACTGGAGGAATAATCAGTGTAGGAATTCTTACCCTCTGGGTCACTCCGTGCCACTGGAGGAATAATCAGTGTAGGAATTCTTACCCTCTGGGTCACTCAGGCCCTGCAGCATGCTGGCAATGGAGACTCACAAGAAGAGACAGAGACTGGGTCTCCTGCTAGCTTGGGCATTGACTATTTCATGAGCCTATCACAGGGAGATAAAAAGTTAAATAAATCAATGCATAACTCTACATTCATTCCCGGACTTCCAGAATGTGAATGCTAAATTAGAGCTATTGGAATCACTATGCCATCCATTGTATGTGCACTGAAAGCTGGAAGTGTCACAGTATATGAGATGGGTCGGATCTTCTGCACATGCCATGTTATAATGCAAGCAGCCTCAGAGAGGGTGCAAGAGCCCCTCGTCTTCAAAAGCTAAAACATTCAGATGGTGAACTGGAGACATTTTTCTCTGTACATTCACAACTATAAGATTACAGACTATCTAGTACCTTGAAATGCGTCGTAATTAACCAGGAGATAAAGAACAAGCCCCTCTGTGGGATGCAGCTTGTCTTATGGGAAGGTATATTGAGCTCTTTCCTATTTTAGATATTCATTTACTTGTTATGTGGTGTGCATTTAGACAGCTGTGCCAATGGAAACGGTTGCTTTTTCTAGTAATTCTTCTCATTCACCCATACATATAAAATGTGAAATGTGAACCGAGTTTTGTTATTTTCTAAGGTCTGCTCTGAAAAGTCTCTCTCGTTTTGTTGTGAGGTAATGCCTTGTATCCTCCGCGGCAGGAATAAAGTTTTCTTCTGTTTCAGTCCAAGCTCAGGAAGACAGGTCTGTTGACCAGTTCTTTATGGTAAAAGTAAGGAAATGCTACTTATTGTATGAACATCACCTACTGTTAGAACAGAGAATGGAATTTGAAAGAATGCTTTGTCAGGTACATCAAGCATGCTTCTTTACTCTTGTGTTTACAGGTATGCATGGGGTAACCTTTATACAAGTTTCCTTATAGTAAGAGCATAGCACCGTGATAAAGGACAGTGAAAACATGGTAAAGCGTAGGTTAGCATTGTAAAGCACGGAGAGCTTTGGTAAAGCAGATTAAAAAAGCAGAGTATAACCATGGAAAAAACACAGGGAAAGTGCAGAACTACTGTGGGAAACTTTTAGAAGGGAGTGCTTGTGAAGCTTGCCTGCATGCTTTTTCAAATGTGCTGAATTGACAGTCAGGACAGTGCATGCAGTGTGCTTCAGTGTGTAATGCATCGCTTTACTCATTCACTGCCCTCATTATTACAGGATGTTCTGCTGTGTAAGTCAGATAGAGTATTAGAGGGAGCTCTGTACTGTAGCTACTTATGTGTGCTTTCATCTCTACCTGGTTTTCCATCTCCTGCATGGACTGGGAGAATGAGGCACTTCATCAAATCTAAATCCCAGTGGGGGAAAATAACACAGTGCCAAAATAAATGAATTAACTGCAAAAAAATAAATACAGAAATAACCAGCAACACAGAACATCTTGTTAGCAAGTACAATTCTAAAGCCAGCTACTGTATGGTGGAAATTATAAAAAACACAACAACAACAAAAACCTGCCTGCAAAAATATAAGCAGTTAATTAGCCCTGAATAGGAAGGGAACCTGAAAACCCTCAAATGAACTGTCACAATGCTGCTGGCATGAACGTTTCCACTGAGAACAGTAACAAAGCAGGAGTGTTTAATCTGAGCCTGACAGTGCATGATATTACAGCCTTTTCAGAGCCTCGCTTCTTCTACTAGTATCCTGTGCTGTGAGCCCAGATAGGCAGAGAACAGAACAGAATGGGGGCTCTGGGAGAGGACGGGGGTTTGCTATGAACAAGAACATTGCATTGTAGGCCGTCAATCTGCAAAGCCTGCTACATCAACCACACCTAATGCATGTTACTTGTAGAACAGAAGGATCCCCGCACTTCTGATAGTTTACTTTCACAGAGCTGTCAATCCAGGCACAAATCTGTCCATGAACTCAGGGTGATAGATCAGAGTTTGACATCACTGTTTACAGATACACAGGGGAGTATGACATCACTGTTTACAGATACGCAGGGGAGTATGACATCACTGTTTACAGATACACAGGGGAGTTTGACATCACTGTTTACAGATACGCAAGGGGGTATGACATCACTGTTTACAGATACACAGGGGAGTATGACATCACTGTTTACAGATACACAGGGGAGTATGACATCACCGTTTACAGATACACAGGGGAGTATGACATCACTGTTTACAGATACACAGGGGAGTTTGACATCACTGTTTACAGATACACAGGGGAGTTTGACATCACTGTTTACAGATACACAGGGGAGTATGACATCACTGTTTACAGATACACAGGGGAGTTTGACATCACTGTTTACAGATACACAGGGGAGTTTGACATCACTGTTTACAGATCCACAGGGGAGTATGACATCACTGTTTACAGATCCACAGGGGAGTATGACATCACTGTTTACAGATCCACAGGGGAGTATGACATCACTGTTTACAGATACACGGGAGTTTGACATCACTGTTTACAGATCCACAGGGGAGTTTGACATCACTGTTTACAGATACACGGGAGTTTGACATCACTGTTTACAGATCCACAGGGGAGTTTGACATCACTGTTTACAGATACACAGGGGAGTATGACATCACTGTTTACAGATACACGGGGGAGTATGACATCACTGTTTACAGATTGTGTCACATACATCAGCTGAATCTGTTTTGAAGACGTTTCTTCTATAGTCTCTGAAACAGCCTGTCACGCATGAACAGTGATATGTTTACAGCTGAACAGACACTTTGCCTTTGAAGTGTAACAATGCAGCATGAGAGATGATTCAATAAGGTATCAGAGGAATGCAATGTGAAGAGATGATTTTTAGAAATTAAAAATTGTCTCTTGGGGCTGCATCAATATTCCCTTATGGAAGGAACATATGTTTTGCAAATATATTGACACACAATATATTGTTATTTTAGTCCTAAGGTTTCAGCAGTATTCACATGTCAAAAAAACCTAATATTAGAGTGTGATTTATCAGCCACACAAGTTGGTAAGGTTGGCGTTTCTTAAGTATAACTTTGATAAATTGATTTGTTGAGACCAAATCTCCTTCATGTATGTGTTAGATGACCAAGGCTGCCCTCCAGTAAGCCAGCTGTAACCTATTATAAAATAATACCACAAAGCAGTACACTGGGAGAGCAGACCCATTTCCTGTTTCCAGTCTGTTTACTGGCCGGTGTTCTCATTTCCTATTCCACTTTCCTTCAGGGACCAAATAGCTGGCAGCCAAGCGTGGCGTTGTTCTTGCGACTCTTGCGGTGCATTTTGACAACATTGCAGTTGGCAGAAGTGAACACTGAGGTTCAGATCTGATTTGTAGAGCTTACAGTCAGCACCAACTCAATGGCATGGATAAAGCACTGCTTTCCATCCCGCAGGGCTGCAGTGAGACACATTGTATCACTTTCTGTTGGATAATCATCACACTCCATGTATAATGGAACACATCTATTCTCCTGCATTCATGTTTAATGGACTATTTTGTTGCACTTGGCTCATGTTTTCAGTGGATCTAATAATACTATAAATATATCGTTTAAAAGGTCCTTTTGTGCCCTCAACCAGCTGTGCTTTAAAATTGCAGTTGTCTTATCATGCATATATATCTTCATAAAATATTAATAAAGATCCAATGTTTTACTGCTTTCTCAGAGAAACAGGCCTAAGAAACAATTCCCATTTCAAGTCAATGCCATTGACTTAACTCCAGAGGGAGAGCATAATAAAAGCATCTCAGAATAATCTGCTCATGAAGAAACAGTCACACCATCGCTAAACACTTACAGTATGTCAGAGCATGTTCAGGATGACCTCATAGCCCCTCACCTGAATAATGCAGGGAATTCAATAAACCATTCCTTGGAGTATGTCAATGAAATCATTATTGAGATGTGGAGCTGGTAAGCACCAACCCCATTGTGTGCTGACTTGTTTGTACTGAAACTTTTGAATGAAAGTTGTAGCTTTAAGCAAACAAACTGTTTTTGATGCCCAGGATGCATCTGCAATACTTTGGTGATCACCAGTATATAAAGTATCCACTTTCACAAGTTGCTTGAGATGCATCCACCTTCACAAGCTGCTTGAGATTGGTGCACTGAGATATATCCACTTTCACAAGCTGCTTGAGATGCATCCACTTTCACAAGCTGCTTGAGATGCATCCACTTTCACAAGCTGCTTCAGATTGATGCACTGAGATATATCCACTTTCACAAGCTGCTTGAGATGTATCAGAAATGTCTTCATCTAGACAATGTGGGGAAACTATAAAAAAGGCCAACAAAATGCTTGTATATATTGTGAAAAGTGTTGAATTTAAGTAATGTTAAAACTGTACAATGCATTATTAAGACCTCATCTAGAATATTATGTTCAGTTCTGGTCACGTCGATACAAAAAGGATATTGCTGCTCTGTGCAAAGAAGAGCGACCAGAATTATTCCAGGTTTAAAAGGCATGTCATAAGCAGACAGGCTAAAAGAATTGAATCTATTCAGTCTTGAACAAAGAAGACTACGTGGCGACCTGATTCAAGCATTCAGGATTCTAAAAGGTATTGACAATGTCGACCCAAGGGACTTTTTCAACCCGAAAAAAAAAACAAGGACCAGGGGTCACAAATTGAGATTAGACAAAGGGGCAATCAGAAAAAATACTTTTTTACACAGAGAATCGTTAGGGTCTGGAACCAAGTCCCCAGTAATGTTGCTGAAGCTGACACCCTGGGATCCTTCAAGAAGCTGCTTGATGAGATTTTGGGATCAATAAGCTACTAACAACCAAACGAGCAAGATGGGCCGAATGGCCTCCTCTCGTTTGTAAGCTTTCTTATGTTCTTATGTTCACAAGTTGCTTGAGATTTATCCACTTTAACAAGTTGCTTGAGATTTATCCACTTTCACAAGTTGCTTGAGATTTATCCACTTTCACAAGTTGTGGCTTATCCAGCTGACACAAAGTGCTGAGTTTTAATACTGGCACAGAACAAGCCACAGGGAACACAGTGATGCTGAGCTACTTCCAGATTTCAGCTTCAATGCAAGATTGATCTCCTTTGACAAGCATTTCTGGAGCCTCAACATACTCAGTGGATGGCAACTTGGTTTTAACTCCCATCAGAAGCACTGCATTTCCAATCTCTAACGTGACCCGTCTCCCGAGACAACAGGCCTTCTGCTTGGAGAGTCATCTGAATCCTGACGATCAGGACATTTTAGTGACTGATCTGGGAGCGTGCTTCAAAAAGAGAACAAAAAAAACTGAAGCCCTGTGGAGCACTGCAATCATTAGAATACACAGTCATGTCAGAAACAGTCAATATTGCTGCAGTAAAACCTTATCCTGTGGCATTATCATGCTGTCACTGGAATCAGCTAATGACCCCCCTGCCATCTTCTCTGTTCAGCTGTTGTTGTGCATGTGGACTCTACAGTCATCAACAACACTATACATTTGTAATTAGGATAATATTCATTAATGTTCCCTTTTAAGTATAAGACAAAAATATGACAAGGTTTTAAGCACAAGACTCAACAAATTAAAACGTTTTCAGCATAGCTTGCAATGGGCTTCAATTTATATCCAGGACCAAGCATCTCAGGGTACTTAAACATATTCACAATTTTACGTTTCGTACTCAAAAAACAATTGTAAAAATTGATCTTTGTGGAAGTCCAAAAAAATACTTTTTTTCCCGTCCCAGCTGCAAGTGAGGAGTGAAGGGGCGGGTTTCCACTCTAGTCAGTTGAATGTAAATTAGCTGTGCGAAGGACTATATATAGAGCATGTGAATTGAAAATCTCTTTACAGGGCTGCTGTCTGAAACATGTGTTTCCAGATGTGTTGTACAGTAATTGATTTGCACTCTAAGGGGGTAGATGATAACCTGAGAGAGATGTCAGTACTGGCTTTTATTGGCCAGATAGGGTTCCACTTCCTGAAGGCAAGCCAGGTGTGTTTAGTTGTTGATTTTGCTCTTGAGACAGGTGGATCACAAGTGCCTGCCTGCAGTACAGGTATGTTTTGATTCTGAGAAGAAGTTTGCCCTGGAAAGCTCATTTCTGTATCCCTCTGATCCAGGGATTAACCAACCCTTTATGTTGTTATGTTTTAAATCCAGCTTCACAAGCCAGAATTTTTCATATGCAGGACATCATGTGTTGCCGGACAGAAAAAAAAAAAGTGGACAGGTTCCTTTCTGTGGACAGGGTCCTTTATGTAGAGAGGGTCCTTTATGTGGGGACAGGTTCATGTGCCCTCGAGTCTCTGGGGTGACTATGAATGCCCATGTGAAGAATCTCGAGTCCGAGTAGAAACTGCAGCTTATAAAGCTTTTACATCTAAAGCCTGGAATTGCAAAGGCATCAGTCTTATTTCAAGACTAATTAGCATTTATGCTAATCCCAGAATCACCATATTATAGCACTGAATATTAATAGGGAGACATGCCATTGCTAGATAGTAATGAGATGTTTGAAACAGACCAGTCCCATAGAGACCATTTGGAAAGCAGGATCTATGCAGATTAATGAGGCAGGCATTGGTTTCAGCGGTTTTAAAGGGACCACTGTTCATTTTGGTAAACAGGGAATTCCTTATCCAGGAAAGAGCGTAGCTGCACTGTTGAAAGTGCATGATTCTAAAGACAGAGGAGCAGTTACAGCAAACATATTCTCCAACTACACTATAGTTTCTAGTTCCAAACCATCGCATCTGAGCTCTATGTAATGACAGCTGGGTAGGTGGGGTGTCCTGTTTCATATGAGCATGGCACACACAACAGATACAGGACATTCCCTCCCACTCTGCATTCATTGCCCCTGCTGCTGTCCTGTATTAAATGCATTCGCACACTGTGCTGGAATCTAAATGGATGTTTTGCAGAGCTGCGGCGCTGCACCTGCACATCACCAGGTGGTGGAGGGGGGGGGGGCTGAGAGAGGAGGAGGTTTTGAATATATGGAGCACAGTTGCTTTTAAGGTGGCAAGTGTGTTCTGGGTGAGTTTGTCATCAAGATGCTGCAGTAGTTAAACATGTGAGCCATTGTGTGACATCCCACCTTAACCCAGCCATATCGTCCATAGCTAAGAGCTGGAAAACACAAGCCACACTTGACTCCATCACAGTATTTGTGACACCAGCCTCTGATATCTGGTCCCAGTTGCATGTGTTGAAGCTTTGAGTGGGGAGTATTTGAACTTTTCTGTTTTACCCAAGGTTGCATTGTTCTTTGGGATTACAAGTCTACATGTTTTTCTTGTTCTTGAACTGATGCACATTTTTCTTTATTACTGTCTGTGACCTTTTATTACTGTTAAGTGTGAACTGCTTCATAATTTTCCACTACCACACATGCATTTCCTGCATGAGAGAGAGAAAAGAAAGTTAGTAACCGAGTAACTTAATGGTGAGTTTACCACACAGGTCCTGGTAATACACTGCTATTGAACATTTGTACTATTGTTGGTATTGTAATTCAAGCCTAATAGGATGATTTTACCTAACATTTGATACCTCACACTATTATGTTATGGAACATTCTTGCAACAAGGCTGGCTTTATCCGATTGGGTCCAGGGTCTTCTAGAGGCCTGACCTCATCTGTATTCCAGTCACAGCGAGGATCACATTTGCTCTGCCTCTTATTTTTTTACCACACGTTGTGAACAAATCAGGCATGTAGCACATTTAAAATCGCTGCTGAGATTGAATTTCCTGCTGAAAGGAATCTCACTTGAAGTAAATACACAGGACATATCTATTCAGGAAGGGGGTGGGAGGGAGAGAAAACTGACCTCCAGTTTTGCTGTGGCTTTATTTTCTGTCTATGCAATGCTTTGAAGGCATGCAATGATGTTCAGGTTTGTGCAATGCTGTGCATGTCCATGCAATGCTGTGCATGTTCTTGCAGTGCTGTGTAGGTTCATGCAATGCAGTGCATGTTCTTGCAGTGCTGTGCAGGTCCTTGCAATGCTGTGCAGATTCGTGCAATACTGTGCAGGTTCGGAATCCAAAATGTTTATTTGTATTTTTTTATCTCTTCTCCTTTGGCTGTTTTCCCAGTTATTTCCTGAGATGATTGGCACCTTGTTTATTTATGCATCACGTTTGTGCTTTCACTGGCTGTAGTCATCAGAATCCAATAAATGTACCTGGTTTCAGTTACACTACTCGGGCTGTGTATCCTATCAAAGGGTTCTTTTCAGTGCACATCGCACATGGTGTGCAGGGCACTGAATGTGTTTCTGGATGGGAGAAGGCAGGCGGTGAACTGGCGGGCTCTTATGGAGCTGTGGTTTGTTGATTTGGGAGAATTGTCAAGACAAAGAGGCCATGTTGCTCTCTTTTTTTGTAGACTTCAGGATGGTTGATGATACTGGCTGCTGCTTAATGTTGAAAGTTGTCTGTATTTGCTGCACTGTAGATGTTATAGAAATGGCTGTATTGATATTAGGTGCCTACTCAATGTGCAATATACATTGGTAAAGCACAGAAAAACACAAGGCATCGACGTTTGTTACAGAACTGATTTACAACATTTTTAAACACACTGCTGAAGACTTTTTTTTTAATCCATTTATTAAGATCACAAAAATATTGTCAGTGTCAGAATTCATTATGTCAAATTCCCAACTGAAAATCTGAGCTCACTGAGTTTATGATATCTTTGCCAGGATTTTCATTCTGTTCCAGTATATGCATGTGGGCATGCTGACATCACACATAGTAGTAACAGTTGCAAGTCTCCGTTTTAGACCAACTCAGATGATATTTTAATGTTTAACGATGGCTCCTGCAAGCTTTGACACGATGCCTCAGTCAGCGGGGCTTGAGCTGAGCCATGGGAGCTCACCTGAGGCGTATCTGAATGAGACGTGATCAAAAGGGTCCTACAATAAAAATTAACAACTTCACAATTCCCCTTTTAACTAATTCTAAATTCCCAATTTAACCCTTAGCCTTTTGAAACAGAGCTAGATTAATGCGTCTTTAAATTGTCTGTAGACGTTTTATTGGGCGGTGTGTACTGGTGGCCAAGCGTTTAAAGAGTTTGGATCATGGTGAGCCTCATTTTCACCTTCCAATAATTGTGATGCAATAGAAAGAACAGTCCCTGACATTCCACCCCATTGTCCAGAGCAGGCTCTCCCTGACATTCCACCCTAGTGATCCAGGGCAGACTCATCCTGACATTCTACCCCAGTGATCCAGAGCAGACTCCCTGACATTCCACCCCTGTGATCCAGAGCAGACTCTCCCTGACATTCCACCCCACTGATCCAGAGCAGACTCTCCCTGACATTCCACCCCTGTGATCCAGAGCAGACTCTCCCTGACATTCCACCCCACTGATCCAGAGCAGACTCATCCTGACATTCTACCCCAGTGGTCCAGAGCAGACTCATCCTGACATTCTACCCCAGTGATCCAGAGCAGACTCCCTGACATTCCACCCCTGTGATCCAGAGCAGACTCTCCCTGACATTCCACCCCACTGATCCAGAGCAGACTCTCCCTGACATTCCACCCCTGTGATCCAGAGCAGACTCTCCCTGACATTCCACCCCACTGATCCAGAGCAGACTCTCCCTGACATTCCACCCCTGTGATCCAGAGCAGACTCTCCCTGACATTCCACCCCTGTGATCCAGAGCAGACTCTCCCTGACATTCCACCCCACTGATCCAGAGCAGACTCTTCCTGACATTCTACCCCAGTGGTCCAGAGCAGACTCTCCCTGACATTCCATCCCACTGATCCAGAGCAGACTCATCCTGACATTCTACCCCAGTGGTCCAGAGCAGACTCTTCCTGACATTCCACCCCAGTGATCCAGGGCAGACTCCCTGACATTCCACCCCATTGCTCCAGAGCAGATTTTTATACACAAAAGAAAAACACTGCTACAGTAGGTAATACACAACCTTCCATTTAGCCTAGAAATCAATCTGCGGTTGAGTTAAGTTCTACAGTAAACTGGTTGATGGCAATGTCATGGCTGAAAAGCAACAGCCTTCTAATCTGCAGCTGTGCTTCACAGCTCTGCTTGTGCTTTTCTTTTGATGCTGCAGCCAAGCCCAGATAAGAACATACCAGGAGGAGGGGCCTCTACTGTGATCTCATCCAGCCAGTACTTACATGACTGGCCCTAGATTTACAACACTGGCCAAGTCATAGATTCATTCCGTCAAAGCTTAATTACATGGGTAGTGGTTTATCACAAAAATGCCAGACATTGAATTTTGATATGTTTCTTTTTAACAGAGCCGCTAGGAGTAAACACTCCTGATGGCTTGTATATATTTATTTGATCTGTTTGCACACATTTCAAACTTGGAAGGTGACCAATGCAAGGTTCCTTTCCAAAAGATGCCATGTGAGCGCACTGTGTAGTTATTTTACTGGAGTTTCATTTCAATACAGTGTGAAACCTGGTCTTTCCTGAGGAACATGGCAGGTGGACCTGTAGTCAATGCAGGGTTTAGCGCTGTTTGTTTTCTCATTAGAAAGAGAAGCCATCAAATATTTCTGTAGTTTCAAAATGAGCATTATTTCCCATACTGTAAACAAACTGCAAAGCTGCCTTCACACTTTAGACTTGTTCTAAGCTCACTTGTCAGTGTTTAGCTGATACAGACAGCTCACGTGTCAGTGTTTAGCTGATACAGACAGCGCACGTGTCAGTGTTTAGCTGATACAGACAGCGCACGTGTCAGTGTTTAGCTGATACAGACAGCTCACGTGTCAGTGTTTAGCTGATACAGACAGCTCACTTGTCAGGGTGTAGCTGATACAGACAGCTCATGTGTCAGGGTGTAGCTGATACAGATAGCTCATGTGTCAGTGTTTAGCTGATACAGACAGCTCACATGTCAGGATGTAGCTGATACAGACAGCTCACGTGTCAGTGTTTAGCTGATACAGACAGCTCATGTGTCAGGGTGTAGCTGATACAGACAGCTCACGTGTCAGTGTTTAGCTGGTACAGACAACTCACGTGTCAGTGTTTAGCTGATACAGACAGCTCATATGTCAGGGTGTAGCTGATACAGACAGCTCACATGTCAGTGTTTAGCTAATACAGACAGCTCATGTGTCAGGATGTAGCTGATTCAGACAGCTCACGTGTCAGTGTTTAGCTGATACAGACAACTCATGTGTCAGGGTGTAGCTGATACAGAAAGCTCACGTGTCAGTGTTTAGCTGATACAGACAGCTCACGTGTCAGGGTGTAGCTGATACAGACAGCTCACGTGTCAGGATGTAACTGATACAGACAGCTCACGTGTCAGTGTTTAGCTGATACAGACAGCTCACGTGTCAGTGTTTAGCTGATACAGACAGCTCACGTGTCAGGGTGTAGCTGATACAGACAGCTCACGTGTCAGGATGTAACTGATACAGACAGCTCACGTGTCAGTGTTTAGCTGATACAGACAGCTCACGTGTCAGTGTTTAGCTGATACAGACAGCTCACGTGTCAGTGTTTAGCTGATACAGACAGCTCACGTGTCAGGATGTAGCTGATACAGACAGCTCATGTGTCAGGGTTTAGCTGATACAGACAGACATGGCATGACGGCTGCAGTGTTTATCCTTTCACATCAAACTTGCAGCTGCTTATGGGCCCTGTGTTTCTGGGATTCTTTTGAAAAACTTGATCTAGCGAGGGGTTCCAGCCTTGACCTCTGCTCTCTGTATCCTGTCAATCAGACACCAGGCAGGGACTCAAGAGATTGATCTAGTGAGGGGTTCCAGCCTTGACCTCTGCTCTCTGTATCCTATCAATCAGGCACCAGGCAGGGACTTCAGAGCTTGATCTAGTGAGGCGTTCCAGCCTTGACCTCTGCTCTCTGTATCCTGTCAATCAGACACCAGTCAGGCACTCAAGAGATTGATCTAGCGAGGGGTTCCAGCCTTGACCTCTGCTCTCTGTATCCTATCAATCAGGCACCAGGCAGGGACTTCAGAGCTTGATCTAGTGAGGGGTTCCAGCCTTGACCTCTGCTCTCTGTATCCTGTCAATCAGACACCAGTCAGGGACTCAAGAGATTGATCTAGCGAAGGGTTCCAGCCTTGACCTCTGCTCTCTGTATCCTGTCAATCAGGCACCAGGCAGGGACTTCAGAGCTTGATCTAGTGAGGGGTTCCAGCCTTGACCTCTGCTCTCTGTATCCTGGGAGTAGGTCAGCACAGCATGGTGTATTGGATGTAAACAAAGACCACTGCAGATTAGCATGCTGATGGTTGTCAGTGCCATCCATCAAATTTCCCACAGCAGGTCAGTACCTGTAGGCAATGTTTATTTGCCTGGGAAAGAAGCTCTAAGTACCAACACAAGAGCATGTATAGTGTCACTTCCCTGCAAGATTGCATACATTTGAGTTGCTTTGTAAAATTTGGATCGGATAGTTTTGAAGCCCAGAACATTATAGACATACAATGGAACCAGTAAAGTTATTGTGTTCTGGGGTTCATACAGCAACCAACCCATGACTTTTATTACATGCACTCGCTGCAAATTAACGCTGCCTCCTGTGAACTATGAATGGTTGTTAAGATCTTTAAAAACTTGATCTCAGTGTTTCATCAATAGCAGTGGATGAGAGATATTGTTCTGCAAAGATATGTGGGTAAAGATATTAGAAGGTAGCACTCCAGAGGTAACAACAGTCAACAGAGAGAAAGGTCCAAACAAACAGTGGGGTGTTGACTAACACTTTGAAAAACACAACAGAGCTGGATAAACTAGGAAGAGGGAATACTCTAACTACAGCCATTGATAGGTAATTCACATATCTATAAGATAATCCACTGAACTACGAGATGATTCACTGAGCTACAAGATAATCCACTGAACTACGAGATGATTCACTGAGCTACAAGATAATCCACTGAACTACGAGATGATTCACTGAGCTACAAGATAATCCACTGAACTACGAGATGATTCACTGAACTACAAGATAATCCACTGAACTACGAGATGATTCACTGAACTACAAGATAATCCACTGAACTACGAGATGATTCACTGAACTACGAGATGATCCACTGAACTACGAGATGATTCACTGAACTACGAGATAATCCACTGAACTACGAGATGATTCACTGAACTACTACAAGAGATACGATAATCCACTGAACTACGAGATGATTCACTGAACTACGAGATGATTCACTGAACTACGAGATGATTCACTGAACTACGAGATGATTCACTGAACTACGAGATAATCCACTGAACTACGAGATGATTCACTGAACTACGAGATGATTCACTGAGCTACAAGATAATCCACTGAACTACGAGATGATTCACTGAACTACGAGATGATTCACTGAACTACGAGATGATTCACTGAACTACGAGATGATTCACTGAACTACGAGATGATTCACTGAACTACGAGATGATTCACTGAACTACGAGATGATTCACTGAACTACGAGATGATTCACTGAGCTACAAAATGATTCACTGAGCTACAAGATAATCCACTGAACTACGAGATGATTCACTGAGCTACAAGATAATCCACTGAACTACGAGATAATCCACTGAACTACGAGATGATTCACTGAACTACGAGATGATTCACTGAGCTACAAGATAATCCACTGAACTACGAGATGATTCACTGAACTACGAGATGATTCACTGAGCTACAAGATAATCCACTGAACTACGAGATGATTCACTGAGCTACAAAATGATTCACTGAGCTACAAGATATTTTGGTTTCTGTAATATTGTCCTGATGGATGTGGAAGCTGGTTTCTGTAGTGTTGTCCTGGTTTGTGTGGAAGCTGGTTTCTGTAGTGTTGTCCTGATGGGTGTGGAAGCTGGTTTCTGTAGTGTTGTCCTGATGGGTGTGGAAGCTGGTTTCTGTAGTGTTTTCCTGATGGGTGTGGAAGCTGGTTTCTGTAGTGTTGTCCTGATGGGTGTGGGAGCTGGTTTCTGTAGTGTTGTCCTGGTTTGTGTGGAAGCTGGTTTCTGTAATGTTGTCCTGATGGTGTGGAAGCTGTTTTTTGTAGTATTGTCTTGGTCTTTGGAAAATGGCATTTAACCTGGCCCTGCATCGATACGTTCCACACCGTAAATACAGACTCAGCATGCTCCTTCTTGGTGCCTTAACAAGAACATTGTGCAGTGTCAATATGAGCTTCAAAATGCAGATCACGTAGGTGGATGTGAAATGTAAATATGAAACCTCTAAAACAGAGGGAGATTCAAGAGGACCGTAACCTGCAGGAGTGCAGTTAAAACAGAAACAGATCCTTAAAAACATTCAGCTCAGAAATTAATTTGATACTGACACTAACTGACACTCACGTGTACTCCTCAGCCTTTGCAATGTGCTGTGCCTCCCTGTTCATTAGCACAGACATGGATTTCTTTTGCTTTTGCGATCAGGAATGTGTGGGGTCTACTTTATTCAATTGATGTAAAAGAAGGCATATTTAAATACCACCAGCATAAGAATAGCCCTGATTAAACTAGGACCCTCCCTGGTGCTCTATAAAATCTGCAGAATCTATTCCTCACTTATCCAAAAACAAGAAATACAATCAAGTAGAACATTGAATTACATCTGTTTTAAAATATAATTTAATTAACTTGGAGCAACCAAAGCCATTGTTACAATAATTAGTTAAATCTATTAATTGCTAATAACCTCACACAGCTTTCAAGTACTGCTAGAATGTGAAATAGTCTTTTAGCACTGTTAATGCTACAACAAAATGTAATCTCCCACAATTAATAATGTATATTGATAAACAAAAAAACATCTATGAGAGCTAAGCCTTTAATTTCAAGTTCATTTTAACTTAATTCCAAATGACAATGTACAGTGACAACCTCTTTCAATGTAATGCATGCAGTGTCAGATAGAAATATGTAGGAGTACATGTTTTCCATGTTTTATTTTTACTCAGTTTCACTTACAGTGATAATCACCCAAGCAAAGCAGAGACTACAGCACTGTGGGAATGGGATTTATCTTCCTCAGTTTGTTTGGCATCTTTCTTTACCTCTGTGAGACTGATACAGTTCCTATGGGATCTAGATGCTCTACTAGAACAGTGTTGTTTGCTTGTCTGTTTCTGTTCATTGACGTTTGTCTGTAATGTTACCTCACCTGTTTGATAGTGCCTGGAAACATGCAGTATTCACTAGACTTGCCAGAACCGTCTGCTGGTGCAGAACAGGGTAAGCAGCAGGCAGGTTTTCACATCCCTTCAGTAGGTCAAGCATTTTCTTTTGCTGCCTTTCCATGTTTATTTCAGGCCTTAAAGTATCCAAGGGCAAAGATCAGCTGATAAAAACAGAATTTGAGATTTTTAATCTTCTTGCAAAAGTATGTGCTCTGTGGTCATCTGTCTGGTCGGGGTGTAGTAGAGTGACCGGGTTTCTGTGGTGCTCAGGAGGCAGAAAGGAGACTCAGGACAGAATAACTGCAAGTTTATTTTTCTTAAATCAAATTATAAACAAAAACACAGCTCACCGAGCCAGAATAAAAAGGTTGGACAAAAACAAGTCGTGAATTAAAAATGAAATTTAAAACAGGATGTAACCCCTCACCCAAGTCTGGCACTATCGCAGTGAGTTTTTAAATAAAAATACTCCACTTGAACCCTATCCGGTGTACAGCATCTTCCAGTAAAACCTCTCCAGTAATCTCACTTTCAGTGCATTACAGGACGTTTTTCTAGGACACTCTATAAGGAGCAGAAGGATATGATCATTTTGTTTTCAAGATGGTATATCTTAAATAGAAAGGGACAGGGGACAGTGTGGCGGTGCTGAGAGCAAGCCAAATTGAGCTGCACTTTAAATACGTATTGCTGGATACAGCATCAGACCCAGCTGTCACCAGTGGTGGACAGTGAAAGGACCAGGTGAGTTATGGCTACATGGTGTCTTAATGATCAAAAAACATTGAACGTCATTACAGGGGTAATGGAGTGTATGCTTGAGGGCTCGACTGAGTCTTTGCAGACGGAAGAAGCCACAAACTGCCTGACCTAAAGAGTATTTCTTTTTTACATTTATTATTATTTTTCTCAATGTTTGGAGTGGTTTTGGTATTTTACTATGTGAGAAACCCTAGCTGGCTGTGGTAAAAGAAACATGCTCGTTTTGACTTTGTTCCAGTGTAGTAAACCTGCAAACGTGCTGGAGTACGGAAACAGGCAGGGGAGCCTTGTAAATGAGAGTGGGATAGAGTTCATTCAATAGCGGTGCACTTCAGTTTGAAGGACACAATGAAAAGTACAGCCAGTGGATTGATGTTCCTAGGGGGTGTGGGGAGGACATCTAGTTTCCCAGCGAGTGAGCTGGGAAGACTTTTAGAATGGCTGGCTTATCAGAGTTCTATAGTATATTTACTTATATAAACTCAATGACTCAATGCATGCATACATACATACATACATACATACATACATACAAGCATATACACACACACACACACACACACACACACACACACACACACACACACACACACACACACACACACACACCAGTGGTGTAGTGCTAAATTTTAAATAAAGAAAATTACACTAACCATTTGAGACCACAAAAAATTGTGATAAATGAAATACGCACATTTTACCAAGAGAAACAAAAACAGAAGACTCACTCTCATTTCATCTACCAATTAAGAATACCCCCCTCCAGAAAAAGCCAAACTAGGTCACATTAGTCTCCAACAAACAACAGTTTTCCGACAGAACTATATATTTACAACAGAAGAAAAAATTCATAAGTTTTTTTTGTTTGTTTGTTTTTTGCAACAGTTAATTTAGCATTGACTTGGATCTATTATATTTTAAAAATTATTACTCACTGAAAATAACGCATCATAGTGGTTCTGGCATGTCACTGACGGTAGATGTGGTCAATCTTGTCCTTGTGGCTTCAGCTGAGCAGTGGCAAATACCCGACTGATGAGGATTCTTGACTGTGTTGGTGATATTATTAGGGTCATATGATTAAATCCTTGCTCGCATTCTGCAGTGCTGCTACTAATTGCTGCTGCTAGGAATTACTTTTTTACAATTAAGTAGAGGTAGTAATTCCTAGGGGACATGTTGTCCAGCTTCGTCCACGTAATCTCTGAACGCGTTGATTACAGAAGTAGATGACAGTTTAAAGCGCTGGCAGAAAGAAGTTATCTGATTCGCTGTACCCTGGAGGCACTTCAATCTCTGATTCTCCGTACCCTGGAGGCATTTAAAACTCTGATTCTCCGTACCCTGGAGGCATTTAAAACTCTGATTCTCTGTACCCTGGAGACATTTCAATCTCTGATTCTCCGTACCCTGGAGGCATTTCAATCACTGATTCTTCATAAGAACATAAGAACATAAGAAAGTTTACAAACGAGAGGAGGCCATTCGGCCCATCTTGCTCGTTTGGTTGTTAGTAGCTTATTGATCCCAAAATCTCATCAAGCAGCTTCTTGAAGGATCCCAGGGTGTCAGCTTCAACAACATTACTGGGGAGTTGATTCCAGACCCTCACAATTCTCTGTGTAAAAAAGTGTCTCCTATTTTCTGTTCTGAATGCCCCTTTTTCTAAACTCCATTTGTGACCCCTGGTCCTTGTTTCTTTTTTCAGGCTGAAAAAGTCCCTTGGGTCGACACTGTCAATACCTTTTAGAATTTTGAATGCTTGAATTAGGTCGCCACGTAGTCTTCTTTGTTCAAGACTGAACAGATTCAATTCTTTTAGCCTGTCTGCATATGACATGCCTTTTAAGCCTGGAATAATTCTGGTCACTCTTCTTTGCACTCTTTCTAGAGCAGCAATATCTTTTTTATAGCGAGGTGACCAGAACTGAACACAATATTCAAGATGAGGTCTTACAAGTGCATTGTACAGTTTTAACATTACTTCCCTTGATTTAAATTCAACACTTTTCACAATGTATCCGAGCATCTTGTTAGCCTTTTTTATAGCTTCCCCACATTGCCTAGATGAAGACATTTCTGAGTCAACAAAAACTCCTAGGTCTTTTTCATAGATTCCTTCTCCAATTTCAATATCTCCCATATGATATTTATAATGTACATTTTTATTTCCTGCGTGCAGTACCTTACACTTTTCTCTATTAAATGCCATTTGCCATGTGTCTGCCCAGTTCTGAATCTTGTCTAGATCATTTTGAATGACCTTTGCTGCTGCAACAGTGTTTGCCACTCATACCTCATACTCATACTCATACCCTGGAGGCATTTCAGTCTCTGATTCTCTGTGCCCTGGAGGCATTTCAGTCTCTGATTCTCTGTGCCCTGGAGGCATTTCAATCTCTGATTCTCTGTGCCCTGGAGGCATTTCAATCTCTGAATCTCCATACCCTGTAAGCATTTCAATCTCTGATTCTCCGTACCCTGGAGGCATTTCAATCTCTGATTCTCTGTACCCTGGACGCATTTCAAAAAAAAAAATCCCTGCAAAAATAAATTCAGAGAGCTAGGAAAGAAATTAAAAGAGAAAACCAAAACTGTGGTATTTTCTGGTATACTACCCGCACCTTACAAAGGACCATATGGACAGCTGGAAATAATTAATCAAAACGCATGGCTGAAGACATGGTGCACACGGGAAGGCTTCACCTATCTTGATCATTGGACCACATTCTACAACGAGGACTATCTGTATAGACGGGATGGACTGCATTTAAATAACAAGGGAACTAGTCTACTCGGAGAAAAGATCCTCGAGCAGGTTCGGAAGCATTTAAACTAGAAAGGAAGGGGGGAGAAATCAACAAAAAAACAGAAGGGAGACTGCATCAAAACAAGAACAACAACTCAGGTAAGACAACCATTAAATGTATTTATCTAAATGCTAGAAGTATCAGAAACAAAATTCTAGAACTTGAAGCTACTGCACTAACAGGTAACTATGATGTGATAGGTGTTACAGAAACGTGGTTATCTGAGAGTGATGGGGACGAATATAATATTTGTGGGTATACACTGTATAGGAAAGACAGGCAGGACAGACGAGGAGGAGGGGTAGCGCTATACATAAGAAACAGTCTTGAAGCCCAGGTGTTAAACCTGGACAAAGAAAATAAAACCGAATCAATATGGGTCAGAATAACAGACAAAAATTCAAAAGGCATAATAATAGGAGCATGCTATAGACCGCCAGATTCAGACGGTGAGCACAATAATCTGTTATACAATGACATTAGAAATGTGTGTAGCAAAGGAGAAGCCATACTAATGGGGGATTTCAACTTCCCCCAAATAAAATGGGAAAACCCGGTGGGTAGCGCGAAGGATGAAATAGAAATGGTGGAAATGACAAATGACTGCTTCCTAACACAATTTGTGAAGGCACCCACTAGAGGGGAGGCATGCCTTGATTTAGTCTTTTCAAATAACGAAGATAGAATAACTAAAACAGAGGTCAGAGAACCACTGGCAAACTCAGACCATAACATGGTCTCATTTGAAGTGTTTTTTAAAATCCCCAAAAGTAAAGACTAAAGCTAAGGTTTACAATTTTAGAAAAGCAAACTATGAAGGTATGAAACAGAGACTAACAGAAGTAGATTGGAGTAAAATAGAGAAAACACCCACAGAAGAAGGATGGTTGTTCTTCAAAAATGTAGTACTAGAGGCGCAAAACAATTACATCCCTAAAGTAGACAAATCTAAATGTAAAACTAAATTGCCAAAATGGTTTAATAGATCAATTAAAAAAAATATTCAGCGAAAAAAGGCACTTTACAGAGCATTAAAAAAGGACCAAAAAGAAAGTACGCAGAAAGAGTACACGGAACTGCAAACGCAAGTCAAAAAGGAAGTTAGAAAGGCCAAGAGAGAAATAGAAATGAACATTGCTAAGGGAGCTAAAACCAATTCCAAAATGTTTTTCCAATATTACAACAGCAAGAGAACATTCAAAGAGGAGATTAAATGTTTAAGAGATACAAATGGCAAAATCGTAGAGGAAGAAAAAAAAAATAGCAAATATGTTAAATGATTACTTTTCACAAGTTTTTACAAAGGAAGATACTGACAACATGCCCCACATGTCATCCAGTTCCTATCCAGTTTTAAATAACTTTAGCATAACTGAGGCAGAAGTGTTAAAGGGACTAGGAGCTCTTAAAATAAACAAATCCCCTGGGCCGGATGAGATCCTCCCAGTAGTACTCAAAGAAATGAAAGAAGTAATTTACAAACCGCTAACCAAGATCATGCAGCAGTCTCTTGACACAGGGGTGGTACCGACAGACTGGAAAATTGCAAACGTAATACCGATCCACAAAAAGGGAAACAAAACTGAACCAGGTAACTACAGACCAGTAAGCCTGACTTCTATTATATGCAAACTTATGGAAACTATAATAAGATCCAAAATGGAAAATTACCTATATGGTAACAGGGTACTGGGAGACAGTCAACATGGTTTTAGGAAAGGGAGATCGTGCCTAACTAACTTGCTTGATTTTTTTGAGGATGCAACATCGATAATGGATAATTGCAAAGCATATGACATGGTTTATTTAGATTTCCAGAAAGCTTTTGACAAAGTCCCGCACAAAAGATTAATTCTCAAACTGAACGCAGTTGGGATTCAAGGAAACACATGTACATGGATTAGGGAGTGGTTAACATGTAGAAAACAGAAAGTACTGATTAGAGGAAAACCTCAGAATGGAGTGTGGTAACCAGCGGTGTACCACAGGGATCAGTATTAGGTCCTCTGCTATTCCTAATCTACATTAATGATTTAGATTCTGGTATAGTAAGCAAACTTGTTAAATTTGCAGACGACACAAAAGTAGGAGGAGTGGCAAACACTGTTGCAGCAGCAAAGGTCATTCAAAATGATCTAGACAAGATTCAGAACTGGGCAGACACATGGCAAATGACATTTAATAGAGAAAAGTGTAAGGTACTGCACGCAGGAAATAAAAATGTACATTATAAATATCATATGGGAGATATTGAAATTGGAGAAGGAATCTATGAAAAAGACCTAGGAGTTTTTGATGATTCAGAAATGTCTTCATCTAGGCAATGTGGGGAAGCTATAAAAAAGGCTAACAAGATGCTCGGATACATTGTGAAAAGTGTTGAATTTAAATCAAGGGAAGTAATGTTAAAACTGTACAATGCACTTGTAAGACCTCATCTTGAATATTGTGTTCAGTTCTGGTCACCTCGCTATAAAAAAGATATTGCTGCTCTAGAAAGAGTGCAAAGAAGAGCGACCAGAATTATTCCGGGCTTAAAAGGCATGTCATATGCAGACAGGCTAAAAGAATTGAATCTGTTCAGTCTTGAACAAAGAAGACTACGTGGCGACCTAATTCAAGCATTCAAAATTCTAAAAGGTATTGACAGTGTCGACGCAAGGGACTTTTTCAGCCTGAAAAAAGAAACAAGGACCAGGGGTCACAAATGGAGTTTAGAAAAAGGGGCATTCAGAACAGAAAATAGGAGACACTTTTTTACACAGAGAATTGTGAGGGTCTGGAATCAACTCCCCAGTAATGTTGTTGAAGCTGACACCCTGGGATCCTTCAAGAAGCTGCTTGATGAGATTTTGGGATCAATAAGCTACTAACAACCAAACGAGCAAGATGGGCCGAATGGCCTCCTCTCGTTTGTAAACTTTCTTATGTTCTTATGTTCTTATGAGGCATTTCAATCTCTGATTCTCCGTACCCTGGAGGCATTTCAATCTCTGATTCTGTATACCCTGGAGGCATTTCAATCTCTGATTCTCCGTACCCTGAATGCATTTCAATCTCTGATTCTCCGTACCCTGGAGGCATTTCAGATGGCGGGTAGTCCCAGTCATGAATTCGCACTTGGTCAATCAGAGAAGCATAGCTGGATTGGGCCTGAGCAGCTCAACATGAACCTTTCGAAATGAACTTGCTACCCATCTGGTGCTTAAAATGCGGTCGATTTTGGAAATTTGCGATTCTAATTCGGCAGCCACTCTGCAAGTTGCCTCTGATTAAGAGGTGATCTGTTATACACAGAATACAGTTTGTCCATAAATGAATAGAAATGGTTCACTTCACCAACTTCCAGCACCAAGTCACCCACTGCAAGCTCCAATCTATGGTTTAAACAATGCCAAACAATAATATCTGGGTTGTGCTCCAAAAGTCTGAGAGACAAAGTGATTTTTGGTGATACATCTCTTTCCCTACCTAAGAGGCTGCTGTGTAAAGGGAACAGGGATGGCCAGACAATTCATTCCCAGGCTTAGGCGGAAGTTGGTCATCTAGAAAGAGGGCAGAGCTACGGTTCACTAAATCCTCGACCCGGAAGGGAAACTATGTGGCAACCGTGGATTGGAGGAGCTGTTGCACTCATTAACCGGGGTCATGATAGATGGTATAAAAGGGGACTGAGCGATGTGATCTGTTCCTTTGTAAATGGTTAAAGAAAAGCCAACAGGAGACCTGTGTTGTGAACTGTGAGTGTTATATTTGTTTTGTTTGTCGTGTCTATAGTGTACTTGTTTGTTAATTAGATGGTTAACATGATCCAGAGCTGTCACCAAAGACCAGTATTAAACCCAGACAACACTGCACCTTGTTTCCCAATAAGCTGTATTTGCACTACGAGCACTAGAGCACACACTGTGGACTTGTGCTTGTTGTACTTGTGGGTGTAAAAGATTGGGACTGTTTATTATTTCTGCAAACGCGCAGATTACAGTAAAGCAATATATGCCGCTGTATTGCTTACCAGTGTTATTATTTACGGCTGTTTCACCACCAGGCAACTGGATTATAAAACAAAACAGCATTGCACCTGAATTAGCATTGTCTGTCTGTTTATTGATCACCTGCACCTGCATACTGTTACCCACTTTTCCACAATTACCAAGCATAATGCCACAGGATGCAATTTCAGATAGGAGTCATCGAAACTGTGTTTTGCAAGACATTCAAGTAGATTTACTATTGTTTCAGATTTTTGATTTGGGTGTTCAACCAGGTCTAAAAACATAAAATGTGGTTTACAGTTTTTATCAGTTTCACATTTAAGGTACACGATAAGTGCTGTTTTGCTGCTCAGATTGGTAGACTCCTCTATAAGTATAGACTCCTTGTCACAGAGACGGCCGAAGTGGGCGGCATCAGAACCAGGAAGAGGAATGAAATACACAACAGACAGGATGAAATGAAATGATGAAGACGCCTGCTGGCGCCGGTTTATTACAAAATAAAAAGTTAAACAAACACGAAAACACAGGACACGGCACTCTACGCCAAAATAAACAGACAAACAAAAACGGACTAAACTTAACGAAACGGTGCGCGGACAGACACACTGACAAACATGGGGAGATGATAAATTAACAAGTATCGTGCTGGTCCTACCAGCACGCAATAGCAATTGTAATTCTCCTACCCTCTCTCCCGTTCTCCACTCACTGAACACCCAACCCCGAATATGTGACAACGTGCATCTATATATACTGTTGTGCTGGGATTCAATTACCTATTAATTATTCACTTGAACCCCAGCACATGAATTAATAAAGTGCAGTTCCCCGTGCTCACATATTACTACATTTTACTTGCACGTGAAGTGCTGTGCAATCCTCGTGCCTAAATACACATATACATTTTAAACACTCGTGTTACACAGACCCGTTTATATCCCGTGTACCAATGTCTATACACCAACATTAACACACCACACGCAACACATAACAGATAATATACACAGGGGCGGGCACTTTGTCACACTCCTCTATAAGTATAGCAATCTTACCATTTATGACGTGGATATATTTACAGATTTTCTTCCTCTTGACAGAAGCAATGGGGTCGATGATTTCTATAGCACTGTAACGAGAATGCAACCCCAATCCTATATCAACACCATTTTCGTTTTGAAGTTCTAGCAAACCAAAGTGATCGGAATAAAGTCTGTCGTTTTGAGCCAAGCAGTATGCAGAACGGGAAATTGCACACGTTGCCTTTAGATGGGATGCAGTCATGCTGTCCACATTCTTTCTAGAGTCTTTTCTTTAAGATGGGATGCAGTCATGCTGTCCACATTCTTTCTAGAGTCTGTTCTTTTAGATGGGATGCAGTCATGCTGTCCACATTCTTTCTAGAGTCTGTTCTTTTAGATGGGATGCAGTCATGCTGTCCACATTCTTTCTTTTCTGCAATTCGTTGTGCCGTGATGTGAGCTCTTGACTGTTTGTGTTCCACGGTTTTCTTTCGGCGGGATCCATTGTAAGATACCTGAAACAAACGCCATTCATTCGAAAGTCTCAATCCCTTGGGCGTAAAGATTGATAAATCTGTAACAATCGAACACACGTTACAGCCAATTTTTCCATTTTTGCAGTCTACAGATATGTCTCTTTTATCTTTTTCCACATTTCCTCTGTCCGCACATCAGCACATGGGTACAGATCTGTTGTATCAGGCCCAGTGTCACAGGCTGTAGGTGTTGAAGCCGCTGCATTAGAAATCTCATCTCCATTCCCTGCATTTGTATTGTTGGATGTCAGCTTTCCCGTATTGCAGGAGTTAGCTAGTTCTTTCTCCTCCGTGGTTTCCTTGTGTGTCTTACTGAAAAACGCAGTTATAGTTTTTTGTTTTGATGCCATTGCTTAGTCATTTCTGTTTTTATTTCACTTATACATTTCTAAGCTCCAGAGCATGACCCTAACTGATGCCGTGTTATGCGAGTGGTGGGCGTAAGCCCTCTTTCCCTAGCGAAGCTGTTTTGCTGCTTTCAGATAACCCTAACAAATAAAGTACAACTCATATCTTTTGGATTTTTTTTTCAAATGGAGAAAAATGCTGAACAAATTTCATTAAAGAGTAAATTAATTATAATATTGAAACATTTAGAAAATGGAATCATCATATTTTTATATGGATCTTTAGGGGTCTCAGCTCTGCCTTGATTGACAGGTGCCGGAGCGGCGCGCCACTGCACCCTGGGAGCAATACATCCCTGATACCCACACACATACACACATACACACACACACACACACACACACACACACACACACACACACTGATACACACACACATACACACACACACACACACACACATGCACACACACACACATGCACACTCATACACGCATACATACATTTGGTTTAATGGTATAGGAAAATCATTTTTAATAATCTTAAAAGCATGAAGGAATGACACAATGTTATCTGATCCCTTTCACTGTAGTTCTGTGTTTAGAGGTTGTTAGCTGATCCCTATCACTGTAGTTCTGTGTTTAGAGGTTGTTAGCTGATCCCTATCACTGTAGTTCTGTGTTTAGAGGTTGTTAGCTGATCCCTATCACTGTAGTTCTGTGTTTAGAGGTTGTTAGCTGATCCCTATCACTGTAGTTCTGTGTTTAGCTGTTGTTAACTGATCCCTATCACTGTAGTTCTGTGTTTGGAGGTTGTTAGCTGATCCCTATAACTGTAGTTCTGTGTTTAGCTGTTGTTAACTGATCCCTATCACTGTAGTTCTGTGTTTAGCTGTTGTTAACTGATCCCTATCACTGTAGTTCTGTGTTTAGAGGTTGTCAACTAATCCCTATCATTGTAGTTCTGTGTTTAGAGGTAGTTAGCTGATCCCTATCACTGTAGTTCTGTGTTTAGAGGTATTTCTATCTTGTAATTGTATAGATTTCAATGCAGACAATAACATTTCTGATGGCTAGTCCTCATATGATAACATTTTGAATATGGTATTAGCAGGTGCTTGCATGCAGTCCTGAGTTAAACCAATCAAAGTTTTTGAAAGGTAACTGTCCCCTTTTAGGTGGTGAAACAGGAAACAAACAAAAAGGACACAGAGCTCATGAGAAGTCACTCTGCCACTCAGTAAAAAGAAAAGCCTGCCTTTTAAAAACGCAGATATTTCCAGTGACAGCAGGCATGTGTGGTTTTAATTAGAATAGTTCCCCCTTTGCCATGGACAACCCTTAATTACCTAAATGTATGTCCTTGTCAGTCAGCACATAGCAGGAAGCGTTCTCTGGGCAAGTGGTGTTCTGGGCGCTGGCATGCAGCCCCTTTTATCTAATTGCAAACCAAGTGGGCACATCAGAGCCACTCAACATGCACTCCTGCACAGGGAATGAAGGACAGCACGAGAGTGTACTCAACATGAACTCTTGTGCATTGAATGAAGGACAGCACGAGAGTCCACTCAAAATGAACTCCTGCACAGGGAGTGAAGGACAACACGAAAGTCCACCTAACATGAACTCCTGTGCAGGGAATGAAGGACAGCATGAGAGTCCATTCAACATGCACTCCTGTGCAGGGAGTGAAGGACAGCACGAGAGTCCATTCAACATGAACTCCTGTGCAGGGAGTGAAGGACAGCACGAGAGTCCACTCAACATGAACTCCTGTGTCTCTAACAGTGTGAGACACACCTGCTGAGGCAGGTTTTGTGGTGCCTTTTTTTTTCTTCAGCAAGGTTCATTTTGAAGCTGCCGATCTGCAGCTAAAAAATACTTTTAAAAATGAGCGGTGAACTTCTGTGCGGTGGATATTATGTGGTAAGGACCACAGCAAGCTGAGAAGACCACATCTGTATTCATGTTTTAATGGCTGTGTTTAAACCAAGTCAACCTACAGCTATGGACAAAGTTTTTACATACCCCTATAGAATTAAGTAATTTAGCTTTATAAAGTTGAATGAAACCTGCTGAATAAAGTTGCTTTAACATATTGAATTATATACTTTGTGGTTTTCTATAGTCTTAACAAAAAAAACTGACAAAAATTGATAAATATGACTCACTATTAAGGCTTTCAGTACACTTTTGATATGTCATGTTACAGTTTCTTTGATTACATGATGTTAAATGCAATATCTAAATTAGATTCATATTTATATATTTTATAAATTATGTTTTAATCCTAAAATTGTAGATGATGTGGCATTTTTGGCCAAAGCTGTGGTACCCAGTGTGTCGAACCCTCTCCCTGCCCCACACAGGAACATTTTAATGAAGTTACTATAAAGCTTGTCCTTGTACACCTGACTTTTGACTCAAGGCACATTATGGGTGTGATGAAGGGGAGCCCACATCTGCCCTAGCTGTACCTGCATCAGTTTCCAAATTTCCATTCAGCTGGTTTCATGGGAGCTGCACACTTGGTAATGATTTCACATGATACGAGAGGAATAGCACTGAACTCAATTCATTAAAACTACAAGAACAAGCTCACCAGCAGAATGCACTGCGTTTTCTCAAGATTTTAATTCTGTGTTTCCCAAAGGAGTAAAGTGGGTACATTGCTCTGTATTGCTCTGTGATTATTTTGCACACGCCCTGTGATTATTTTGCACACGCCCTGTGATTATTTTGCACACGCCCTGTGATTATTTTGCACACGACCTGTGATTATTTTGCACACGCCCTGTGATTATTTTGCACACGCCCTGTGATTATTTTGCACACGCCCTGTGATTATTTTGCACACGCTCTGTGATTATTTTGCACACGCTCTGTGATTATTTTGCACATGCTGTGTTTTTTCAATGGGAGGCATGTGCCTTGTTGGTTGTCTTGTTTCTTAAGGTAACCCTGCTGTTAGACTGTACACCAAAGGGTGACCAATCGCTAAGGTTGGAATTCCTTTGATATAAACCACATGGGACACTGCACTGCTGCAGCTTCATCCAGTCCAGGTGCAGGTACACGGTTCATACTCATGTGGAAGTGGAAGACTGGGACACAACCATGTGAAGCAGGGTTTCACAAAGACAAACCTGATACCGTGCACAACTGCCTAAGCAATGTGTCGTGTCTCCTCAGGTGAGACATATCCGGGTTTACTGCTTTCCAGAGAGGTCCCAGCAAAATGCTCAAATAGAACCCACTGTGTTTTCCAAACTGGTTCCCCCAATGACAGCATTGAGCCAGAACTGTTCTGAAAATTGCATGATTTATAAATCAATGAAGGCTTCTCTGTGGTTCTGTTCATTCACATTGACTTGACCCCTTTTCGCATGAAAAAAATAAAATAAAATACCTAAAAAAAAAGCCTTTCCCAGTGCAGCTGGGCAAGCAATGTCCCTCCTTCCTGAATTGTACCTATCATTGATTTGTTCGGAATACTTTAAACCCATCCCAACTACTGAGTGGCAGCCAATTCCTACATTTCTATTGGAGGATTGTAACACAGTTGTGAGATTTAAAACAAGATTTTCTTGCTCGCGAGATTTAAAGCTATAGGGAGTATTTAAACGTTAGTGGAATTTAAAACAGAATTGAAAATTGTGGCGACATGTCTAAACACACGAAAACCACAGACGAATATGCAGTGACCGTAAGGATTTCGTTGTGGAAGACAGCAAAGGAAAGAAGGTACAATTGAAATGTGCTAGTACTATCGAGGTACTATACATATTGTGACAGTAAAAAACGAAAATAACTGAAAACAATCATTTTATACAGTATATAAAGAGCGAAGGCCCCGAAAAAAAAAACCAAAACAATTTACATATAACTTGAAAATAACTCAAAATAAAAATGAATAGAAACAGAAAACCAGAAGCTCTAATTCTGGCCCACTGCAGTAGATATTGTCTCAATTCTCTCTGCATTCCCTGTTCCTGATTGTGATGCTCTACAGCACTCTGGGAGACGATGGTTCGGCTGCGCCTGATACATATTTAATCAAAATCGTTCTTATCTAATTACTGCGCCCACCTCATTAAGAGACTGTCTTAGTTCAAAGGGCAGGAGCTCTGAATAGAGATATTGGCCTTAGGAAAATGAATCATTACATACCAGCCTTACATAAAGAGTGAATGTAAGCATGTACAGTGTGTTCACGTGGGATTGAAGTCCTTGAAGCTCCACGATTCCTTTACAAACATCTGCTAACTGTTCTGTCTCACAGCACGTGTGCACTGTTAGAAAAGGAAGAATAAAGTCAATGGGTTAGATATCTTTGTTGGTATAATGTATCCCTGCAATTTTAGTTACAGGAAATATAGTAAAGCCATCAGACACAATACCCTAAAATCTGTATTGTTTTTGTATTATTTGATACCCTACAGTCTGTAATGTTTTTGCATTATTTAATACCCTACAGTCTGTAATGTTTTTGCATTATTTAATACCCTACAGTCTGTATTGTGTTTGTATTATTTAATATCCTACCATCTGTATTGTTTTTGCATTGTTTTCAGACGTGATGCTTCATGTATAGGTGTGATGGGTGCTTTCTGTTACCAGGGTGACTCACACCCAAGTGGATCTTTCAGATTTCATATTTTTTCTTGTGTCCTTGGAGACCCTAATGCCTGATCACTAGGCACTCAATCATCGTGACAGCACATATAAAACAAACTAACCAAAGCAATAATAATAAAAAAATAAACACTCACAGCATATTTCTAACAGGAGAACATGTTGATATCCAACGCTGCTTCCAGAACAAATCCATGATCCATACTACAGATTGTACCTGGACCAAACATTCAGTGCATCACTGCGCTTCATCCATTACACAAGGACTGCTGTAATGACAGATAATCCACACATTCAGTGCATCACTGTGCTTCATCCATTACACAAGGACTGCTGTAATGACAGATAATCCACACATTCAGTGCATCACTGTGCTTCATCCATTACACAAGGACTGCTGTAATGACAGATAAGCCACACATTCAGTGCATCACTGTGCTTCATCCATTAAACATGGACTGCTGTAATGACAGATAATCCACACATTCAGTGCATCACTGTGCTTCATCCATTACACAAGGACTGCTGTAATGACAGATAATCCACACATTCAGTGCATCACTGTGCTTCATCCATTAAACATGGACTGCTGTAATGACAGATAATCCACACATTCAGTGCATCACTGTGCTTCATCCATTAAACATGGACTGCTGTAATGACAGATAAGCCACACATTCAGTGCATCACTGTGCTTCATCCATTAAACATGGACTGCTGTAATGACAGATAAGCCACACATTCAGTGCATCACTGTGCTTCATCCATTACACAAGGACTGCTGTAATGACAGATAAGCCACACATTCAGTGCATCACTGTGCTTCATCCATTAAACATGGACTGCTGTAATGACAGATAAGCCACACATTCAGTGCATCACTGTGCTTCATCCATTAAACATGGACTGCTGTAATGACAGATAAGCCACACATTCAGTGCATCACTGTGCTTCATCCATTAAACATGGACTGCTGTAATGACAGATAAGCCACACATTCAGTGCATCACTGCGCTTCATCCATTAAACATGGACTGCTGTAATGACAGATAATCCACACATTCAGTGCATCACTGTGCTTCATCCACACATTCAGTGCATCACTGCACTACACACATTAAACATGGACTGCTGTAATGACAGGTAATCCCTTTGTCTCTCTCACAGGACCCTTCATTCTCTGCCCTAATTCACGACAAGCTCCAAGTCCCCAACACCTCCCGCAAGGCCTGGAACGAGAAGGACAGTCGCTGTGATGTCTGCGCCACCCACCTGAACCAGCTGAAGCAGGAGGCCATTCAAATGGTGCTGACGCTAGAGCAGGCTGCCGCCCTGGAGCAGCGCGACAGCTCGCCAGGGTCGTCCCCTCCCTCCAACATGCCCTCACTAGGGGGCTCCCGCAGCATGGGCGGCCTGCAGGGACCTCGGGACTGGTCCTTCATCCCAGCCACCTACACCAGCCCTGGCTACATGAGCTCTCTGCCCGGCAAGCACTCCAGCAAACCCAACAGCCTGGGCATCGAGAAGAAGAACGGAGCCCCCGGGCATGCTGGGAAAGCTAGCAGCCCAGGCAACGGCAACATCCTGGCCTCGGGCCCCATTCAGGCACACCAGTATCTGGACGGGACCTGGTCCATGTCAAGAGCCAATGGGGTGACCCTTTACCCTTATCAAGTAAGTCTTCACAGCCTGCCCACAGAATTCATTTGTTTTGAATGTATTTTTTCGTTTTTTTTAAAATGCAGTTTTTCAAGTTGACACCATGTTGTCAACTTATTGTGTTCTGTCATCACATATGGATTGTTACACATTTTTGAAACTGAAACTAATACATACCGGACACGTCTAAATGTAGTTTATTTTAATTGTCTTGAGGAGTTGCATTTCAAGACAGAGCGCAAGAAATAAAGAAAACAATAGAGCTTTCCAATGGAATAAAGGGTTTTTGTTCTCTTACAATAACAATCCACTAGACTCACTGAGCTAAGCGAAGGAGTCTGAACCAGTAGTACTCAATGCATCTGGAATAAAAGCTAGCTGGAGACAGTGGTAGGATCCCCGGTACACTGCCAGACAAGGGTTTCAAGGTTTATTGTCATTTAATAGCATTGCAACTGAAACAGAAAGGGCTGAGGGGTAGGGTTACTAAAGTGTATTGCCAGTTGCAAAAGAGTCGAATGTCTTGGGTGAAAAGTACTAGACAAGCGCAATGCTGTTAGCGACTTTTTCTCTGAGGTTTTTCAACCTCAGGTGAATATGTAGTTATGGGTGTTCCTGCATAAATTTACAAAAAGGGGGAGGGAGATCAGGGTTCTCAAATATTATAATGAGATACATGAAAGCTGCAGACAATTTTGACACTTACAATCGCATCAGTTTTTTAAGAACTTTAGAACGCACATTTTAAACAGTCACAATTGTTGCTGGTATTTCCCAGTCAGCCTTTTCTCATGCATTGCCAGTTAAGCAATAGGTTGCACACATGTGCTGCTAACCCATCCAGCTCATTCTGAGCATCTGTAGAGGAATAGGAAACACATCTATTCTATTAATATTCTATTAATATTTGTAATTGTGCCCAATTTAGCACTGCACCACTGACTAACTTAATATAAACTGACAGTTTGGCTGGTAATATGAATTAGTGGTATAATACAAAATTTGTAGCTGGTCCCTTGAAATTCATATTAACGAGAACTGACTGTCCTCCTGTAAGCATCATAACATGTTTGTCTGAACTCTCCAAATGTCAGACAAACATGTCCGGTTTAGCGAGTGGCTACTCCTGTATGATTATGGAAAACTTTTTGATAGAAAAACCTTTTTTATTTGGCTGTGAAGATGGGGCCCTGTGGCAAAGTGGTTGCAGGAGCAAGAGTGATGCAGTGCATAATGAACAAAACAAGGAGAATTATAATCCAGTTGGAAAGGTATTCTATTGTATCCAGGTCTGGTGACCAAATAATAGGACCCCGGCAATGCACAACAATGTGTACAGCGCGACGTAAATAATAACGGGTTGCAGTCCTAAATAATAAACACAAATATCCACCCACAGTAATACCAACATGGTCACCAGTCCTGGGTGCGGGCAGTAGTGCTCCTGGTGGGTGATACAGTTTATTAGTGACAATCATGCAGTGCTGTTCCTGGTTAGTGCTGACCCTTGGCAACAGCTCTTGAATCATGTTTAGCCATCTAGTAATATACAAAACAAGACAATTACAGACAAACAAAACAAAACACTCACAAACGTTTTTGTCTCTCACGGGGTCTCCTACAGTCTTTACAGTTCAAATGTTTAAACCAAACAAGGAACAGATTACGATTCTCCGTCCCCTTTTATGCTGTCACACCTGACCCCTTGGTAAACAAGTGGAACCGCCTCTCCAATCTGCGGCTGCCACGTCGTTTTCCTTCTGGGTCAATGCGTTATTGCAATGGAGTCTCACCCCCTTCCAGGCTAGCCGACTTCCTTTGAACCCGGGGAAAGAACTGTCAGACCAGCCCATCCAAGGAACTCTGTTCCTACTGCTTAACGCCCTCACAGGTCAGGAGGGAGATTTACAACCAAGAATCATTGTATTTCTGTCAGAGGGCCCCAATATATATATATATAAAACATTAGAATAGGTAAAATGAAGACGGAACAGAATGTATTGTACAGATGACCTTTATGTTTAACAAACATAATGTTATTTTGATTCTTGCACCCTTGCATGTATAGATGTTATCCTTCAGGCACCCTCTGTTGCAGCAAACCACAACTCAACTGCGCTATTTATTTGAACAATGTTGCACGACTCTCACAATGTATAATGCTAGAGATCTCGCTAAGAAGACAAATATTTAAATTAATATGTTGCGGCTGTCTTCATTAAAATATTTTCTCTTAGTACATACGACAACATATTCACTTTGTTAAATGTTGCAACGAAAATTCAAATTGCGGTATGTTTACACTGTGACTGGCCCATTTTAATACACCTACTCCTGAATATGTTCACATGTGTTCAGGTGAAACACGTCTTTGTCCTGACCTTAGTTTGCTGCAGTGTGTAGCAAAGCATGGACACCAGGGTAACCAAGGGAAAGCATTGTACATACATAGCATACTGGTATGTGGTGCCCTATTCATTCTGCATGTTTGCTAGGTGTTCTTTCTCTATTCATTCTGCATGTCTGCTAGGTGTTCTTTCTCTATTCATTCTGCACGTTTGCTAGGTGTTCTTTCTCTATTCATTCTGCATGTCTGCTAGGTGTTTTTTCTCTATTCATTCTGCATGTCTGCTAGGTGTTCTTTCTCTATTCATTCTACATGTCTGCTAGGTGTTCTTTCTCTATTCATTCTACATGTTTGCTAGGTGTTCTTTCTCTATTCATTCTGCATGTCTGCTAGGTGTTCTTTCTCTATTCATTCTACATGTTTGCTAGGTGTTCTTTCTCTATTCATTCTGCATGTCTGCTAGGTGTTCTTTCTCTATTCATTCTGCATGTCTGCTAGGTGTTCTTTCTCTATTCATTCTACATGTTTGCTAGGTGTTCTTTCTCTGTTCATTCTGCATGTTTGCTAGTTGTTCTTTGTTCATTCTGCATGTTTGCTAGGTGTTCTTTCTCTATTCATTCTGCATGTTTGCTAGGTGTTCTTTCTCTGTTCATTCTGCATGTCTGCTAGGTGTTCTTTCTCTATTCATTCTACATGTCTGCTAGGTGTTCTTTCTCTATTCATTCTGCATGTCTGCTACATGTTCTTTCTCTATTCATTCTGCATGTCCGCTAGGTGTTCTTTCTCTATTCATTCTGCATGTCTGCTAGGTGTTCTTTCTCTGTTCATTCTACATGTTTGCTAGGTGTTCTTTCTCTATTCATTCTGCATGTCCGCTAGGTGTTCTTTCTCTATTCATTCTACATGTTTGCTAGGTGTTCTTTCTCTATTCATTCTGCATGTTTGCTAGGTGTTCTTTGTTCATTCTGCATGTTTGCTAGGTGTTCTTTCTCTATTCATTCTGCATGTCTGCTAGGTGTTCTTTCTCTATTCATTCTACATGTTTGCTAGGTGTTCTTTCTCTATTCATTCTACATGTCTGCTAGGTGTTCTTTCTCTGTTCATTCTACATGTTTGCTAGGTGTTCTTTCTCTATTCATTCTGCATGTCCGCTAGGTGTTCTTTCTCTATTCATTCTGCATGTCTGCTAGGTGTTCTTTCTCTATTCATTCTGCATGTTTGCTAGGTGTTCTTTCTCTATTCATTCTACATGTCTGCTAGGTGTTCTTTCTCTATTCATTCTGCATGTTTGCTAGGTGTTCTTTCTCTATTCATTCTACATGTCTGCTAGGTGTTCTTTCTCTATTCATTCTGCATGTCTGCTACATGTTCTTTCTCTATTCATTCTGCATGTCCGCTAGGTGTTCTTTCTCTATTCATTCTGCATGTCTGCTAGGTGTTCTTTCTCTATTCATTCTACATGTCTGCTAGGTGTTCTTTCTCTATTCATTCTGCATGTAAGCTAGGTGTTCTTTCTCTATTCATTCTACATGTCCGCTAGGTGTTCTTTCTCTATTCATTCTACATGTTTGCTAGGTGTTCTTTCTCTATTCATTCTGCATGTAAGCTAGGTGTTCTTTCTCTACTCATTCTGCATGTTTGCTAGATGTTCTTTCTCTATTCATTCTGGTGTTCTTTCTCTATTCATTCCTTGGTGTATTATTTTGTACATTTTTTTGTATTTATTTTGAACCAGCACATATCTATCAAAATGGATACTTTAAGGTCCAGGAAGCAGTTAAACATCAGGTTGGAAAGCCTTCAAAAAGAGCGACAATGATCTCCAGTGGAAGACTTTGTTATGTACACATTTTGGACACCGCACACAAGAGTTTCCTTTCCATACAGACCCCTGGTACTGTATTAAACCCTGCATTTAAGTGTTTCCTATAAAACGAGATACTGGATGGGACACAGTGACAGGAGAGGGGGCAGTGACAACAGCAGGATTGGACAGAGTGACAGGACTGGGTGCAGTGACTACAGCAGGATGGAACACAGTGACAGGACAGGGGGCAGTGACAACAGCAGGATGGGACACAGTGACAGGACAGGGGCAGTGACGACAGCAGGATGGAACACAGTGACAGGACAGGGGGCAGTAACTGCAACATGATGGGACACAGTGACAAGACAGGGTGCAGTGACAACAGCAGGATGGGACCCAGTGACAGGACAGGGGCAGTGACTACAGCAGGCAAATAAGCAGGAGAGACAAGGTTGCATTTTGCATCCAGCTTGACCAGGTTATGTTTTGAGGTCAATTTTATTTGCTATAGTGTCCAGTGTCCTCTCAGAACCCAGCATTCTTAGTTACCAGGATGAATTTGAATATGATACACCATAAAGACATTCTTCACTGTCATTTTTAGTTGCTTAGCAACGACGGGCAGTCAAAAGCCTTTGATGCTTTCTAGTGCGAACCTTTTATGGAGATTGATTCTTAAAGACTTGTATCATTTGCTTTGGTGCAGCGACCCTCCCTACACTGTACCTGTCAGTCACGACCCTCCCTACACTGTATCTGCTGTCAGTCACGACCCTCCCTACACTGTACCTGTCAGTCACGACCCTCCCTACACTGTACCTGTCAGTCACGACCCTCCCTACACTGTACCTGTCAGTCACGACCCTCCCTACACTGTACCTGTCAGTCACGACCCTCCCTACACTGTACCTGTCAGTCATGACCCTCCCTACACTGTACCTGTCAGTCACGACCCTCCCTACACTGTATCTGCTGTCAGTCACGACCCTCCCTACACTGTACCTGTCAGTCACGACCCTCCCTACACTGTACCTGTCAGTCATGACCCTCCCTACACTGTACCTGTCAGTCTCAAGTAACACAGTTGGCTTGATAAAGGAGGGGCTCCTGTCACCGGGCTCAGGTCACTAGAGTGCATTCCTTCAGCACAAGACCAGCTGGCAGACAGTTGAGGAAACCCTGATACTTTTACAGAACGCAGCCCATTGGATTCTGCACCGAATAACATTAAAACCACAAACACAGCTCTTCCTCACCCTCTTTGTTTTACTGCATTTCCACTTTTACTGCATCATAACCAAATTCCTTTTTCATCTCAGTGGATAGTCACTCTATTGCACGGTACTTTCATGAAACTCCAGTTAAAGTGAAGCATGCCTTGGTGGACGTATAGACGGGATGGACTGCATTTAAATAACAAGGGAACTAGTCTACTTGGAGAAAAGATCCTCGAGCAGGTTCGGAAGCATTTAAACTAGAAAGGAAGGGGGGAGAAATCAACAAAAAAACAGAAGGGAGACCGCATCAAAACAAGAACAACAACTCAGGTAAGACAACCATTAAATGTATTTATCTAAATGCTAGAAGTATCAGAAACAAAATTCTAGAACTTGAAGCTACTGCACTAACAGGTAACTATGATGTGATAGGTGTTACAGAAACGTGGTTATCTGAGAGTGATGGGGACGAATATAATATTTGTGGGTATACACTGTATAGGAAAGACAGGCAGGACAGACGAGGAGGAGGGGTAGCGCTATACATAAGAAACAGTCTTGAAGCCCAGGTGTTAAACCTGGACAAAGAAAATAAAACCGAATCAATATGGGTCAGAATAACAGACAAAAATTCAAAAGGCATAATAATAGGAGCATGCTATAGACCGCCAGATTCAGACGGTGAGCACAATAATCTGTTATACAATGACATTAGAAATGTGTGTAGCAAAGGAGAAGCCATACTAATGGGGGATTTCAACTTCCCCCAAATAAAATGGGAAAACCCGGTGGGTAGCGCGAAGGATGAAATAGAAATGGTGGAAATGACAAATGACTGCTTCCTAACACAATTTGTGAAGGCACCCACTAGAGGGGAGGCATGCCTTGATTTAGTCTTTTCAAATAACGAAGATAGAATAACTAAAACAGAGGTCAGAGAACCACTGGCAAACTCAGACCACAACATGGTCTCATTTGAAGTGTTTTTTAAATCCTCAAAAGTAAAGACTAAAGCTAAGGTTTACAATTTTAGAAAAGCAAACTATGAAGGTATGAAACAGAGACTAACAGAAGTAGATTGGAGTAAAATAGAGAAAACACCCACAGAAGAAGGATGGTTGTTCTTCAAAAATGTAGTACTAGAGGCGCAAAACAATTATATCCCTAAAGTAGACAAATCTAAATGTAAAACTAAATTGCCAAAATGGTTTAATAGATCAATTAAAAAAAATATTCAGCGAAAAAAGGCACTTTACAGAGCATTAAAAAAGGACCAAAAAGAAAGTACACAGAAAGAGTACACAGAACTGCAAATGCAAGTCAAAAAGGAAGTTAGAAAGGCCAAGAGAGAAATAGAAATGAACATTGCTAAGGGAGCTAAAACCAATTCCAAAATGTTTTTCCAATATTACAACAGCAAGAGAACATTCAAAGAGGAGATTAAATGTTTAAGAGATACAAATGGCAAAATCGTAGAGGAAGAAAAAAAAATAGCAAATATGTTAAATGATTACTTTTCACAAGTTTTTACAAAGGAAGATACTGACAACATGCCCCACATGTCATCCAGTTCCTATCCAGTTTTAAATAACTTTAGCATAACTGAGGCAGAAGTGTTAAAGGGACTAGGAGCTCTTAAAATAAACAAATCCCCTGGGCTGGATGAGATCCTCCCAGTAGTACTCAAAGAAATGAAAGAAGTAATTTACAAACCGCTAACCAAGATCATGCAGCAGTCTCTTGACACAGGGGTGGTACCGACAGACTGGAAAATTGCAAACGTAATACCGATCCACAAAAAGGGAAACAAAACTGAACCAGGTAACTACAGACCAGTAAGCCTGACTTCTATTATATGCAAACTTATGGAAACTATAATAAGATCCAAAATGGAAAATTACCTATATGGTAACAGGGTACTGGGAGACAGTCAACATGGTTTTAGGAAAGGGAGATCGTGCCTAACTAACTTGCTTGATTTTTTTGAGGATGCAACATCGATAATGGATAATTGCAAAGCATATGACATGGTTTATTTAGATTTCCAGAAAGCTTTTGACAAAGTCCCGCACAAAAGATTAATTCTCAAACTGAACGCAGTTGGGATTCAAGGAAACACATGTACATGGATTAGGGAGTGGTTAACATGTAGAAAACAGAAAGTACTGATTAGAGGAAAAACCTCAGAATGGAGTGTGGTAACCAGCGGTGTACCACAGGGATCAGTATTAGGTCCTCTGCTATTCCTAATCTACATTAATGATTTAGATTCTGGTATAGTAAGCAAACTTGTTAAATTTGCAGACGACACAAAAGTAGGAGGAGTGGCAAACACTGTTGCAGCAGCAAAGGTCATTCAAAATGATCTAGACAAGATTCAGAACTGGGCAGATACATGGCAAATGACATTTAATAGAGAAAAGTGTAAGGTACTGCACGCAGGAAATAAAAATGTACATTATAAATATCATATGGGAGATATTGAAATTGGAGAAGGAATCTATGAAAAAGACCTAGGGGTTTTTGTTGACTCAGAAATGTCTTCATCTAGGCAATGTGGGGAAGCTATAAAAAAGGCTAACAAGATACTCGGATACATTGTGAAAAGTGTTGAATTTAAATCAAGGGAAGTAATGTTAAAACTGTACAATGCACTTGTAAGACCTCATCTTGAATATTGTGTTCAGTTCTGGTCACCTCGCTATAAAAAAGATATTGCTGCTCTAGAAAGAGTGCAAAGAAGAGCTACCAGAATTATTCCGGGCTTAAAAGGCATGTCATATGCAGACAGGCTAAAAGAATTGAATCTGTTCAGTCTTGAACAAAGAAGACTACGTGGCGACCTAATTCAAGCATTCAAAATTCTAAAAGGTATTGACAGTGTCGACGCAAGGGACTTTTTCAGCCTGAAAAAAGAAACAAGGACCAGGGGTCACAAATGGAGTTTAGAAAAAGGGGCATTCAGAACAGAAAATAGGAGACACTTTTTTACACAGAGAATTGTGAGGGTCTGGAATCAACTCCCCAGTAATGTTGTTGAAGCTGACACCCTGGGATCCTTCAAGAAGCTGCTTGATGAGATTTTGGGATCAATAAGCTACTAACAACCAAACGAGCAAGATGGGCCGAATGGCCTCCTCTCGTTTGTAAACTTTCTTATGTTCTTATGTTCTTATACTGGTGACTAATAAGAAAGCTGTTGCTGCTGAATGTGTTGGAGTAACAGAAACAAGAGGCAAATACCCACCTGGATTCAATGAAAGCTTTAGGTATGTGATTATGATGCTCCGCTATGCAACACAGTTTTTGTTCCTGGGTAATAAGGGTTATTTCCTAATTGCTTATGCCTACAAAAAGATTTACAAAAGATTTAGAAGTGAGTTGTTTTTCGAGATTTACAATTATACTGTATTTACAGTATAATTATAAATCTCGAAAAACTACTCACTTCTAAATCTTTTGTAGTCATCTTTGTATTAATTTAGTATAAATACTTGTTAATTTGGATTCATATGTTGTTTTTTTCTGACTTTATGTGAACGAAAAGACACACATTGCCCATTTTCCCATTGGAAATAGTGATATTTTGAAATATCACTGTCCTGGTCACAAAAGCAAAGTTTGTGGGGAATAATAGCCATGTTCTATACTTTTGAGGCATAAGCAATTAGGAAATAACATTTACTACCCAGGAACAAAAAAAAATATAATAATTTTGTTACACTGTGTTTTCCAACCAGCAAACACGGACCACTGCACCGCATGTACTGGCACAGCACTTGCTTCAATACGACCCCTTTAGTCATTCAAACTGTTTCCCTAATGCAAAGCAATTGCCAGGTTTTCATTCCCCACCCTGCTGTTTTCAATACTAGTGTAGCCTGTGCTTAAAGTTCACCTTGAGATACATTAGTGCCAGGAAGCTGGCAACTGACATTCCCTGTTGTGAAGGTATTTATCTCAATAGGAAGATTATTGCCTTCTGTTAACAGTTACATTCCCTTGTGTTAATAGTTTGTAAGAGGGCCTAATGAGTCTAGTCATATGTTTTGGATAAAAAATAAATAATTGTTGACGTGCCCTTTCAGCATTCAGATGCCAGAGGCTGTGCTGGAAATCCTAGGAATGCATTGCTGCTTGAGAAAGCGAAGCAGATTCAGAAGGTAGTGCTGTGACTGGAAGTCATGTTTAATTGGGTGGCATGGTGAGAAGTGAATACCAGGACTAGGTAACTGAGGTTGTGTGACTGTGCTTCGAGCAGCAGAAGGAGCTTGCTATAAGTATAAACCCCCCTATTATGAGGTTGAGCCAGTGTCAGAATGTGAAATGAATGCCTCTTTTTTCTTTCTACACAACAGATGGCAAATGCTTTGTAGGTCTTCTCTGCTTGTCTCATTGGCAGTGCTGCAGCGCTGGGCGTTTCTCCTGGCATGATCTTATTAACCCTATGCTTTCTGAAAAGATCATGATTCTTTTGTCCATAATGGGGTTTGAGCTCTTTCATCCTAGTTGCTTGCTGCAGTGTGTAGACTTTTACTGAACAAAAAAAAAATCTTGATTGTCTTCCAGTTTGTACAGTCCTGGCTTCAGGGCTGCAATAAACAACTGGGTACAGCAGGCTCATTAAACCTGTTTTTACAGCTCAGCTCAATTCAATGTCATAAATATAAATGATGGGTGGAGATGCACTCTTATTTATCTCTTAGTGTCAGGCGTGGAAAGGGAGTAAAGTACTTTTCTGAAAGCCGCAGAAATGATAGTCCACTGATAATTATTGTAAACGTGCAACACGAGGCAATTTGTAAGCACAGTGTCATGCCACAGACTGAAAGATCATTGATCTAGCCTACTGATAATTCATTTGTAAAGCAAAGGCCCAAAATGAGTAGTTGGGCAGTTGATAGGCAGAGAATGTATCAGTCTCTGTATTCCTGCATTAAATGCCTGAGTCTGTAAATGAGGGTTGTGTGTTGCAGTTCCAACTTTAGACCACTAGAGGACATCGGTCTGCAAAAAGATTAATGATATTAAAGGAATTAGCCAATAAAAGATTGTCAATTGACAAGGTGATGAGTTACAGGTGTTCTTAATTTAACATAATTGATGTAACTATTAAAACCTTGTCCTGTCACAGAGATTGGAGAAGGAAAGTAAGGAGACACGTTACGTGTGGGCGAATATCAAGAAAATAATCACACTATTGCAAAGAGGAAAAGGTGTGTCAGGAAAACAGCTCAGCTGTCCCGTTGATTAGACAGGGAACATTTCTTGTTTAGTTAACACCAAGAGGAGGTAGAAGTTTGTTTTGGTTTTGACCGTGTTTTGTTGTATATTCAGTAAACCTTTGTTTTGTTTACTATCAAACACGGTTTTGGAGTTATTATTGCCACTTGCCAGCCATGCTGCCACTACACTCATATATATATATATATATATATATATATATATATATATATATATATATATATATAGTAAATATGGATGTGAGAGGAGGTCTATAGTGGAAAACTATTGACCCGAGGGAAGACTATTGTTACAGACAGATGGCTATAATGCCCAAAGCTGCAGGCTTGTACCCTGGAGGTAACATTAGTCCCGTTTATATCTCACCCATCATATTTGTTTTCGTCCAGTTGAATTTGTTTGAATTTCAGAAAGTCAGAAAACAGTGACAGTGATGTTTTAATCCCAGTTTTAGTGTTTGGAGCATCTTTCTTTTGCAGTATGTTTTATAATTCATTTTTCTGTTAAGTCACAGAATTGGTGTTCAGCCATTTTCTCTTGATGTGAGGAGTGGAGATGAAAGATGTTCCTTTGAAAAGGGGCAGGACTGACAGTCATTTGAACCAATCACATGCCAGATGGAGACTATTGCCCGGTGGTGTAAGGATGTTTGTGCAATAGTTCAATCTATTGTTGCTCCTATGAGGAGGATTTAACCAATCACAGGCCACAATTTACAACCACTGATTTATATATATATATATATATATACACACACACACACAGTAGATGGCACATATTAACAACCTCTCGGTTCCCAGCAAAAAGTCGTAATTAACCGAAAGTTGCCAATAAGCGAAAAGCCCCTGTTTTCAAATTTATTTATATGGAACAACAATATATATAGCGTATTGTATAAATATGGCACAGAAGTACATGTGTTTTAAATGAAAAAGCTACTCTTAGGAAAACGTCACAAGGACAATCGGTTAAAGTTTGCAAAACAGCATTTGAATGATGGATATGAGTTCTGGTTAAAGGTTTTGTGAAGAGATGAAACACAAATCGAACTATTTGGTCACACTGATAGTCGTTATGTTTGGAGAAAGTCTGGTGACGCGTGCAAAGAAAAGAACGCTATATCTACTGTCAAGCATGGAGGTAGTAATATCCTTCTATGGGGCTGCTTTTCTAATGGCACAGGAAATTTAGTTCCAATACATGGTAAAATGGATTCCATAGCATAGCAAAAGATACTGGACAATCATCTGAAACCCTCCGCTACAAAATTGGTTTAAAGCACAACTGAACGTTCCAACACAACAACGATCCAAAGCACACATCAAAATCTACTGAATGGTAAAAAAAGGGTAAAATCAAGGCTCTGGAATGGCCCAGTCAAAGTCCCGATCTCAACCCGATTGAGAATCTTTGGTACGAGTTGAAGAAGGCTGTGCAAAAGAGAAGTCCTCGGAACCTGAATGAACTGGAACAATTTTGCTAAAAAGGAGTTTTGCAAAAAAAAATTCTGTAGACATCTATTTCTTGTAACTTTTTTCCTCATCCACAAAAGCAAAACTTTTGCTAAAAAAGATTTTTCCTATAATTATTTGTTTTTGAGAAATTTCTAGGAATTATAAATTTCCATTGGGATATGTAAACTTTTGACTACAACTGTATATATATATATATATATATATATATATATATATATATATATATATATATATATATATAGGTATATATACGTATACATAGCCGAGGACTCTTTGTAGCAAGCGTACCATATGTACATAACTCCTCATGCGCATTGTTGGGGAGGTTTGCGTGTCCAAAAGTTACAGCATGGGTTTCATGGGGAATTAATTTTGTCTGAAGACTCACATCAATGAGATATATGACAATATGTATATACATGTACAAGGAGTATATATTCCACAAGCAGATGTTTTGCGTTTAATACATACAGTATCATTTTATTAGGTAGTTTTCCTGATATTTCTAGATATTTTGTGCAGTGAGGTACATCCGGGACAGTAATGACAGTCACAACGGCATTCATGACATCAGGCAGGAAAAGGGTTGCTGTTTACTTTTATTCTATATTTTTGTTGCCACAGCCATTGTACAGTTTAAAACATATAGCGTATACTTTTAATTACATATAGCAAAAATATAAATGAATAAAATGGTACTACTTATTACACTGTAGGGCCCACAGGGGCGCGATTGGTATTAATAATAAGTTCCCGTTCTTTGGTGGTTAAGCTTTCTTGTGTTGTTTTTATTGAAGGTACTTCTGTTTGCAGTTACAGACAGCATTTCGAATTGTGTTTACTGCGTACTTTATTTATAAAGTACTGATTTCCATTGTCCCATGGAGTCTGTTATGAGTGCACCTGTACTTGTAATGCTTATTCAAAGTTATTGCCTGTCTGCCATACAAAGTGGAGAACAGCACAATCCCACTCATGACTGGTTTCAAACAAAATAGTGCCTTTTCTAACAGAAAAGCTGGTTTCTGGCCAAGTTCAATGAATTAGGCTGTGGAAAAAAAATTACTAGGCTTATTTTTTCCTTTGTACAGCATGTATTGTTTCATGTTGAGCCTGTGTTGGACAGTCTTGGGAAACCTTTAAATATAGCTGTGTCTGACTCCACCTTTGAGAGAGGGAGCATGAAATCAATAAGATTTACTAAGAATATCTTACAAGGTCTCTCAGGAGTAAACATGTAAATTAGATTTCCTTTTATTATATTCACTTATTTTCAGTTCATAGTTGCTGTCAAATAGCAAATTGTACTATTTTTAATTTTTTTTTTTTTTTTAAAGATGAGCTCTTTGATTTTTTGCTTTAAACAACTCTAGTGGTTAACAAACGGTGGTTACATGTGGGGACTGGTACTTGATTCAAATCCAGCTCAACCCCTTTAAATCTCAAAATGGCCTCGACAGTTTCACTGGACTACCTACTACCATATACACACCTATTGCTGAAGCACTGTGTGTTAAAACAAGCACTGCCTGCTACCACATGCACTGCTGCTGAAGCACTGTGTGTTAAAACAAGCACTGCCTGATACCACATGCACTGCTGCTGAAACACTGTGTGTTAAAACAAGCACTGCCTGATACCACATGCACTGCTGCTGAAACACTGTGTGTTAAAACAAGCACTGCCTGATACCACATGCACTGCTGCTGAAACACTGTGTGTTAAAACAAGCACCGCCTGCTACCACATGCACTGTTGCTGAAGCACCGTGTCATGGTACAACATTTGCCTTCTTATTTGTAAAAGGTCATTCTCCTCATTTACATAAAGACCGGTGGGAGGGAAGCAGATGTTCTGTCATTAGACACATTACATTTTTCAGTGCTCATTACTTCGATCCAGGCAGACAGGTCTATGCTTAATATCATTCTTCTGTAATACAGATTTCCAGACTGTCTCGCTCATTCACTGTGTTTCAGATTTGATCTGTTTTTGAGGCGTATTTGGAGCAGTGGGCCAACTGCAGGCTAGGAGGTTGCACTGCAATTGTGAACTGTACCTCGATCTTTGAATGACAGTTACAACATGCTACAACATCTCATTAATGCATGTCTCTACAGTCTGATGATATAAAAATGAAAGAATTAATGTGCAGAATGTCTTCATTGTCAATCTTATTTCCTACATTAGAGAGCGGCTGAAATACTTCCACTGTTTACCATGTTGCACACAGCACAGTCACATGGTGGTGGAGCAGGTCCAATACTGTCAACAGTTTTCCCAGTTTTATAACTATGCTTTATAGTGTAATAATTAATTCAGTGTGTATAGACATACCAAAGACCATGCCACAAAGCATATATTAGTTTTGTCATTATTAGCGGTTCTCTTAAGAACTGCTTTTCATACAGCTTCAGCAGTGTTTATTGATGATTCTTGGCACAGCTTCAGCAGTGTTTATTGATGATTCTTGACACAGCTTCAGCAGTGTTTATTGATGATTCTTGGTACAGCTTCAGCAGTGTTTATTGATGATTCTTGGTACAGCTTCAGCAGTGTTTATTGATGATTCTTGGTACAGCTTCAGCAGTGTTTATTGATGATTCTTTGCACAGCTTCAACAGTGTTTATTGATGATTCTTGGTACAGCTTCAGCAGTGTTTATTGATGATTCTTGACACAGCTTCAGCAGTGTTTATTGATGATTCTTGGCACAGCTTCAGCAGTGTTTATTGATGATTCTTGGTACAGCTTCAGCAGTGTTTATTGATGATTCTTGGCACAGCTTCAGCAGTGTTTATTGATGATTCTTGGCACAGCTTCAGCAGTGTTTATTGATGATTCTTTGCACAGCTTCAGCAGTGTTTATTGATGATTCTTTGCACAGCTTCAGCAGTGTTTATTGATGATTCTTGGTACAGCTTCAGCAGTGTTTATTGATGATTCTTGGCACAGCTTCAGCAGTGTTTATTGATGATTCTTGGCACAGCTTCAGCAGTGTTTATTGATGATTCTTTGCACAGCTTCAGCAGTGTTTATTGATGATTCTTTGCACAGCTTCAACAGTGTTTATTGATGATTCTTTGCACAGCTTCAGCAGTGTTTATTGATGATTCTTGGCACAGCTTCAACAGTGTTTATTGATGATTCTTTGCACAGCTTCAACAGTGTTTATTGATGATTCTTGGCACAGCTTCAGCAGTGTTTATTGATGATTCTTGGCACAGCTTCAACAGTGTTTATTGATGATTCTTTGCACAGCTTCAGCAGTGTTTATTGATGATTCTTTGCACAGCTTCAGCAGTGTTTATTGATGATTCTTTGCACAGCTTCAGCAGTGTTTATTGATGATTCTTGGTACAGCTTCAGCAGTGTTTATTGATGATTCTTGGCACAGCTTCAGCAGTGTTTATTGATGATTCTTGGCACAGCTTCAGCAGTGTTTATTGATGATTCTTGGTACAGCTTCAGCAGTGTTTATTGATGATTCTTGGCACAGCTTCAGCAGTGTTTATTGATGATTCTTGGCACAGCTTCAGCAGTGTTTATTGATGATTCTTTGCACAGCTTCAGCAGTGTTTATTGATGATTCTTGGCACAGCTTCAGCAGTGTTTATTGATGATTCTTTGCACAGCTTCAGCAGTGTTTATTGATGATTCTTGGCACAGCTTCAGCAGTGTTTATTGATGATTCTTGGCACAGCTTCAGCAGTGTTTATTGATGATTCTTGGCACAGCTTCAGCAGTGTTTATTGATGATTCTTGGCACAGCTTCAGCAGTGTTTATTGATGATTCTTGACACAGCTTCAGCAGTGTTTATTGATGATTCTTTGCACAGCTTCAGCAGTGTTTATTGATGATTCTTGGCACAGCTTCAGCAGTGTTTATTGATGATTCTTGGCACAGCTTCAGCAGTGTTTATTGATGATTCTTGGCACAGCTTCAGCAGTGTTTATTGATGATTCTTGGCACAGCTTCAGCAGTGTTTATTGATGATTCTTGGCACAGCTTCAGCAATGTTTATTGATGATTCTTGGTACAGCTTCAGCAGTGTTTATTGATGATTCTTGGTACAGCTTCAGCAGTGTTTATTGATGATTCTTGGTACAGCTTCAGCAGTGTTTATTGATGATTCTTGGTACAGCTTCAGCAGTGTTTATTGATGATTCTTTGCACAGCTTCAGCAGTGTTTATTGATGATTAGAAATGGAGCCCTGTGGAACACCACAGACAACTTCTGATAGTGCCGATGTTTGCCTTCCCAATCAAGACGAACTGAAACCTATCAGAACGATAAGATTTTAACCAGGATAGGACAAGGCCAGACAGCCCCACTGTGCTTTCAGTAGGACGGAATGATCTACAGCAGGGGTAGGCAACCCAGGTCCTGGAGTGCCACAATCCTGCACGTTTTGCAGGTATCTCTTAATCATCAATTGCTAAATACCTGGAACACATGGTAATTCTGACCAATTAAGCCAATCATTGAATCAATGAGGGCTTGTGTAAACCAAAAACCACAAGTGTCTGTGGCATTCCCGGACCAGGGTTGCCTACCCCTGATCTATAGTATCAAAGGCAGCACTTAGATCTAGAAGAATTAATACTGATGGAAAGCCCAAGCTTATCAGTTAATCCTTCTCAACTCTGACAAGGGCCTTCTCGGTGCTATGTGCAGCATGACAACCAGACTGAAACTTCTCAAATATACCATTAAGAGTTAGAAATGTTTGTAATTCAATTACAACAACTCTCTCTAGAACCTTATCTAAGAATGGTAGGTTGGAAATTGGCCTATAGTTATTGAGGATTTTAGGGTCAAAAGTGTGTTTCTTAAGCACATGCTTCACCACAGCGACCTTAAGAGCTGAGAGAACTATACCTGTGGAAAGTGAACCATTTATAATGTTTAACATGTGGGTATTAATAACACCAAGAACATCTTTTAATAGTTTTGTAGGAATAGGATCAAGAGAGCATGTAGTAGCTCTCATATGTTGAACTAGCTCTGTGCCCCGTGTCACTCACTAAGTAAGGGGTATTATTCTTGCTATCAGCGTGCAATGTGATGTAATCTATTTTTATATATGCAGCACTTGGGTCCACCTGTCTCGGCTGTTCTTTTCTAATCTTTCTGCTCCAGCAAACTCAAGTAGTATGTTTTCATACAGTATTTAAGATAGCAACAAATAATCATACAAATATATTTTCCTTGACACAGTCTGCTACCCTGTGCCTCCTGAGACCAGACTAAAACAACAGCCATGCCTCGACGCGTATTCCTGCAGGGTGCATTTTAAACAAGCCCTTAGATAACACAGCGTACATCTTGACAGCCTTGACAGTTGCTGCTGTCCTCAGACGCATGGAGAAGTGGAAGAGCCCTCAGTGGCCTCCATTCCTCATAAACACCTCCACCCCTCCCCTAGGCTGCATCCTTATTTGTTTGTGAGCGCGGCTGTCACTCAGAAATGGCAGCTATTATTAGACCTGAGCCTGAGCCCAAGTTTAAATGAAGATGAGGATTAAAGAGCCGCCCGCCCTGAGAGACTATCGTCAGCCATTTTCCAGTCTTTGTACCACAGCTCTGAGCCCTGAATCACTGAATCCTGGCTTTTTACATTTTACTCATACCTATCTTATTATGTTAATTATATTATATCATATTGATACAGACAGACTGAAGTTAGTAAATTACCCATTTAAACCCTACTGACTGTCTGTTTCACAAGAATACACCTGATATGTTACAATTTGTGGTAGAGTGTATAGAAGTGCATACTGGACATATTTAGTATTTTTAATATGTGCTACAAATAGATCATGCTGTCACTGTTACACATTGGTTGCTGCTGAAGAATTTGTATACACTATGTCTTTTTTAAAGTACCTTTCATTCATATCTGCTGATGTAAGTGTGTCTAGAAGAGCTAGGCATCCTTCACTGTGTAGGAGGTCTGCATACTGATGAATACCAGAAGGGCACGGGGTCTTTTTACAAATTCATCTCAAAATTCGTCTCAGCATTCTCTGTGATGCTAAACTTGTGGCCAGAGCTGTACACTTAACTTTGCTGAATTACATGTGTATTAATTGAAACAATACAGTACATGTTTGAGACCGGAGTTTAGTCTCTGTAGGATACTGAAAGCATATACTGTAAAATAACCCTAATTTGATATTGGATTAAATACTGTGTTTGATTCGTTCTGTTCTCTGTGCTTGCAGGTTTTATCTAAGTCACAACCCTAACACAGAATTTATTCTAAAAACAAGTTCACAAATGCAAAGACCAGCATTTTAAAGATAAAATAAATCAGTTAAGCATTATTTATTTATTTTTTTAAAGCAGGATTTTAAATCTACTTCACATGATAGTGTTGTCTACTTCGGTTTTCCACGGGATCCATCCCAAAACCCTGAAGTTTTATCCCAGGAAGTCCCTCATCACTCCTCCCTGCTGTGTTTGCTTGCAGATTTCTCAAGTGGTGACAGAGAACTGCCGGGAGGGCTTGAGCGAGGCTGTTCTGAACCGGTACAATGCAGACAGGCCCTCGCTGAACAGCTTCTCCGGCTTACAGAATACCTACATCTCCAGTGTGCCCGCCAGTGTGCCCGCCAGTGTGCCCTCCAGTGTGCCCGCCAGAGTGCCCACCAGTGTGCCCTCCAGTGGGACCTCCGCTGCGGCCTCCTTCTTGGCCAGGTAAGACCAGTCCCCTTTAATAGCACATATAAGCATTACATGGCAGTAGGGCAGTATGAAGTGCCTAATTCTTTGTACATATATATATATATATATATATATGTACACTTTTATACGCTACACTTTTTAATGATTATTTCGAGCATTTACAGCATGTATTAAATGAGGCTGATGAGGGTCTTGATCCAATCGATTCACCCCTTTGAAACAAGATACTGGACTCAGTGGACTCATCGGTGCTGAGGGTCAGGGAGGGTTAGGGTTAGGTTAAGATACTGGACTCAGAGCTATCGGTGCTGAGGGTCAGGGAGGGTTAGGGTTAGGTTAAGATACTGGACACAGAGCTATCGGTGCTGAGGGTCAGGGAGGGTTAGGGTTAGGTTAAGATACTGGACTCAGAGCTATCGGTGCTGAGGGTCAGGGAGGGTTAGGGTTAGGTTAAGATACTGGACTCAGAGCTATCGGTGCTGAGGGTCAGGGAGGGTTAGGGTTAGGTTAAGATACTGGACTCAGTGGACTCATCGGTGCTGAGGGTCAGGGAGGGTTAGGGTTAGGTTAAGATACTGGACTCAGAGCTATCGGTGCTGAGGGTCAGGGAGGGTTAGGGTTAGGTTAAGATACTGGACTCAGAGCTATCGGTGCTGAGGGTCAGGGAGGGTTAGGGTTAGGTTAAGATACTGGACTCAGAGCTATCGGTGCTGAGGGTCAGGGAGGGTTAGGGTTAGGTTAAGATACTGGACTCAGAGCTATCGGTGCTGAGGGTCAGGGAGGGTTAGGGTTAGGTTAAGATACTGGACTCAGAGCTATCGGTGCTGAGGGTCAGGGAGGGTTAGGGTTAGGTTAAGATACTGGACTCAGTGGACTCATCGGTGCTGAGGGTCAGGGAGGGTTAGGGTTAGGTTAAGATACTGGACTCAGAGCTATCGGTGCTGAGGGTCAGGGAGGGTTAGGGTTAGGTTAAGATACTGGACTCAGAGCTATCGGTGCTGAGGGTCAGGGAGGGTTAGGGTTAGGTTAAGATACTGGACTCAGAGCTATCGGTGCTGAGGGTCAGGGAGGGTTAGGGTTAGGTTAAGATACTGGACTCAGAGCTATCGGTGCTGAGGGTCAGGGAGGGTTAGGGTTAGGTTAAGATACTGGACTCAGAGCTATCGGTGCTGAGGGTCAGGGAGGGTTAGGGTTAGGTTAAGATACTGGACTCAGAGCTATCGGTGCTGAGGGTTAGGGAGGGTTAGGGTTAGGTTAAGATACTGGACTCAGAGCTATCGGTGCTGAGGGTCAGGGAGGGTTAGGGTTAGGTTAAGATACTGGACTCAGAGCTATCGGTGCTGAGGGTCAGGGAGGGTTAGGGTTAGGTTAAGATACTGGACTCAGAGCTATCGGTGCTGAGGGTCAGGGAGGGTTAGGGTTAGGTTAAGATACTGGACTCAGAGCTATCGGTGCTGAGGGTCAGGGAGGGTTAGGGTTAGGTTAAGATACTGGACTCAGAACTATCGGTGCTGAAGGTCAGGGAGGGTTAGGGTTAGGTTAAGATACTGGACTCAGAGCTATTGGTGCTGAGGGTCAGGGAGGGTTAGGGTTAGGTTAAGATACTGGACTCAGAGCTATCGGTGCTGAGGGTCAGGGAGGGTGAATGAATGACTCCCCCCGTCTGGGGTTGGTTATTTGAACCTCTTATTCGGCATGGTATTGAACGGGTGTCTGTGACAGACCCATGGTATTGACCGTGTGTCTCTGTTACAGACCCATGGTATTGAACGGGTGTCTCTCTTACAGACCCATGGTATTGACCGTGTGTCTCTGTTACAGACCCATGGTATTGAACGGGTGTCTGTGACAGACCCATAGTATTGAACGGGTGTCTGTGACAGACCCATGGTATTGAACGGGTGTCTCTGTTACAGACCCATGGTATTGAACGGGTGTCTCTGTTACAGACCCATGGTATTGAACGGGTGTCTCTGTTACAGACCCATGGTATTGAACGGGTGTCTGTGACAGACCCATGGTATTGAACGGGTGTCTGTGACAGACCCATGGTATTGAACAGGTGTATGGGACAGACCCATGGTATTGAACGGGTGTCTCTGTTACAGACCCATGGTATTGAACATGTGTCTGTGACAGACCTATGGTATTGAACGGGTGTCTCTCTTACAGACCCATGGTATTGAACGGGTGTCTCTCTTACAGACCCATGGTATTGAACGGGTGTCTCTGTTACAGACCCATGGTATTGAACGGGTGTCTCTGTTACAGACCCATGGTATTGAACGGGTGTCTCTGTTACAGACCCATGGTATTGAACATGTGTCTGTGACAGACCCATGGTATTGAACGGGTGTCTCTCTTACAGACCCATGGTATTGAACGGGTGTCTCTCTTACAGACCCATGGTATTGAACGGGTGTCTCTGTTACAGACCCATGGTATTGAACGGGTGTCTGTGACAGACCCATGGTATTGAACGGGTGTCTCTGTTACAGACCTATGGTTTTGAACGGGTGTCTGTGACAGATCCATGGTATTGAACAGGTGTCTGTTACAGACCCCTGGTATTGAACAGGTGTCTGTGACAGACCCATGGTATTGAACAGGTGTCTGTTACAGACCCCTGGTATTGAACAGGTGTCTCTCCCTGCACCAGAAGGACCAGGAATAGATGCTGGTGGTCCTCAGCAGCCCTTGCATAGGCTGCTGAGGGAAGCACGGGAAAGCCCGGCCGCAGTGACCGAGAAGAGGGCCAAGGAGGCCTGCCTCACTTCGCCCAAGGATGCCTGTCTCGCTTCACCCAAGGATGCCTGTCTCTCTTCGCTCAAGGATGCCTGTCTCACTTCGCTCAAGGATGCCTGCCTTGCTTCACCCAAGGATACCTGCCTGGCATCTCCTGGGGTTGCCTGCCGCTCATTGAGGCCATGTGTGCTTTGCACAAGGGAGGGTATATGTGGCAAAGTGCCTGCCCCTGTGTGTATTTTGTGTTGTATGTTGTGTGTTAATGTTGGTGTATAGTTATTGGTACACGGGATATAAACAGGTCTGTGTAACACGAGTGTTTAAAATGTATATTTGTATTTAGGCACAAGGATTGCACAGCACTTCACATGCAAGTAAAACGTAACAAAATATGAGCACGGGGAATTGCACTTTATTAATTCACATGCAGTTGTACCGCGACTCCAATTGAATGATTGATTAGCAATCGAGTCTCGGTACAGCTGCATAAAAGCTGCATGTTTTCACCTACTCGGGGTTGTGTGTTTGGTGGGTGGAGAACGGGCCTGGAGAGGAGAGAATTAAGAACGAGAAAACGAAACAAAGTAATTTATATGACCGTTGTTTTGACTCACCTTGTTTGTCTGTTAGTCCACTCTGTAAGTGTTAGTCTGTTTTGTTTGTCTGTTTATTTTGGCCTCACGTGCCGTGTGCTGTTTTGTTACAACCTTTTTATTTACTGTTCTGTTCACTCATTAAATGCTGAGCAAAACCATTCGCTCAGTTCCACCAAACTCCACCTCTCTCTGTCGTTTATTTCCTGGTTCCTGTTTCTGGTCTGACATCCCCCACTCCGGCCCTCTTTGTGACAAACTCCCACTAAATGAATTGCAGCTGTAGGAAACAGAGTCTATTCTTTTAAAAGCAAGCTGTCATGGTGGTTCAACAGAGGCAGCTAGTATGCTGTATTGTACACTTCTAATAATCCCAAGGTCAGTTTCAGACAGCAGCTTGTATTCTTTTGAAGAGCTAAAATGAAACATCAGCAGATTAATTACTGTTATTTAGGTAAGCCTTGGTTCCCAGCTGGAGATGCAAGTGCACATTCCAGCAATTACTGGACTGCTGGTGAATAGCAATAACTACAGCATGAATCAGAGCCAACACACACACACACAGACAGCACAGGTTACTGGACTGCTGGTGAATAGCAATAACTACAGTATGAATCAGAGCACACACACACACACACACAGACAGCACAGGTTACTGGACTGCTGGTGAATAGCAATAACTACAGCATGAATCAGAGCCAACACACACACACAGACAGCACAGGTTACTGGACTGCTGGTGAATAGCAATAACTACAGTATGAATCAGAGCGCACACACACAAACACACACACAGACAGCACAGGTTACTGGACTGCTGGTGAATAGCAATAACTACAGTATGAATCAGAGCACACACACACACACACACACCCAGACAGCACAGGTTACTGGACTGCTGGTGAATAGCAATAACTACAGTATGAATCAGAGCACACACACACACACACACACACAGACAGCACAGGTTACTGGACTGCTGGTGAATAGCAATAACTACAGTATGAATCAGAGCACACACACACACACACACACACACACAAGGACAGCACAGGTTATTGAAATAGATTGTGTCACCCAGTGATTTACAGTATGCTTGACACTCATTAATCCCTGAATAACAGACCAGTGCTTCCTGTACCCCTGGAATGCCAGCCTGTGTTCCCCACAGAAGCGAGAGGCTGTGCCCTGGTCTTCCCTCTCTCCTACAAATGGAACTCCTGTACAGGTTTACAACTGGTATGCTTCCCGATCCATGCTTTTTTATATTGCTAGGAGATGTCAAGGCCTAACTGACAGTACAGCTAGGGTTAGTTGGGTTAGTAGTAAAACAGCTATCAGCTGTGCTATCTGTCTATAATCCACAGTACCTATAACAGCACTGAAGTGCTTTGTACAGTTTACTTTTTTAACATATACTGCCTGGCCACTTGTTTAGGACCTGTCTGCTTGATTGGGTTTGGCAGTGCCCTGGCATGGGGCAGATTCTTCTTGTTGTGTCCTGGGTTTTCTTGATTAGGACCTGTCTGCTTGATTGGGTTTGGCAGTGCCCTGGCATGGGGCAGATTCTTCTTGGTGTCTCCTGGGTTTTCTTGATTAGGACCTGTCTGCTTGATTGGGTTTGGCAGTGCCCTGATGTGGGGCGGGTTCTTCCTGGTGTCTCCTGGGTTTACTTGATTATGGACTCCAGCGTGCTGCTTGGGTATGTGACTGCAGAATCACATTATGGACTCCAGCGTGCTGCTTGGGTATGTGACTGCAGAGTCTCATTATGGACTCCAGCGTGCTGCTTGGGTATGTGGCTGCAGAATCTCATTATGGACTCCAGCATGTTGCTTGGGTATGTGACTACAGTGTCTCATTGTGGACTCCAGCGTGCTACTTGGGTATGTGGCTGCAGAGTCTCATTATGGACTCCAGCATGTTGCTTGGGTATGTGACTGCAGTCTCATTATGAACTCCAGTGTGCTGCTTAGGTATGTTTTTTACTGTATCTTGTAAAGCGCTTTGTGATGGTGGTCCACTATGAAAGGCACTATATAAAATATTGATTGATATGTAACTGCAGAGCCTCATTGTGTCTTGTTTTTTTTTCCCATTCCTTGGAAAGGAATTCTTATTTTTTTCCATTTTTGACAAAATGTAATCTATGCTGTAAGATTTATCTCACGCAGACATCTCCCTCTGCAGCTGGGTCCCACAGTGACGGTGAGAGAGGGAGGGAAAGCAGTTGGACAGAGTGGTTACATGGCTGTTTGCAGGGCAGTATTAATTAGAGATGATAATAATTGTGTGTAATCACGGGGTCCCTCAAGCAGAGCCCCTCCTATAGGAGCCGAGCAGCCTCTAAACAACAGGACTGACCTTCTCCACACGTCTCCCCAGATGATCGATGGTTTGGCAAAACAGCTGAGACTATTTTTGTCAAGAGCGAGAGCCTTCATTAGTGGCGACTCACTTGGAATAGGTCCCACTTGATTTATTTCACAAATTTTTTCCCCGGGGGTCCAGCACTGCCATTTCACTACAGGAATTTCCGAGAGGGGGTGGAACAGCAGAAGGATCTGTTGAGATGTTCTTAGTTACTGTACAGTATGTATAAGGTACTGGATGTGTTATAAGGCAAAACAAAGAGACCAATTAAAAACCCATTGAGGACATGGTAGCCAGTTTGAAAGGCATCTGTGCAGTGGTGTGTTTAAACGTTGAATGTCATTCAGATCAGTTGTTTTAAATTAATAAATGAAAAAGAATTACATCTTAGTGACAAGGGGAGATGCTGTGTCAGAAGAAACATGTATTCTACCTTGGAAATATGGAAAGAAAATAGGTTAAGAGTTTTTACATTTGCAGAAAATGGACCTCTGAAATCTGGAAATTACTCATTTATATATATATATATATATATATATATATATATATATATATATATATATATATATATATATATATATATATATACATCTGAAGAGTTTAGCTAAGTGATTCAGAACTAAATATCTCTCAAGGTTTTCTGGTTAATAGCACTGTGAATTTTAGTCCTAAATGATATTCTAAATGGTCTTTTTAAAAAGAAGTAAAATAAATTCATTTTATTAGTTAAAACATGTTTTTTGGTTTTTTTTGTGAACCTGACGAAGCTTGTGTCGAAACGTGTAGTCTTACTGCCTTTTTGTTTGTTTTCTTGGTTTAGTAAAAAACATGTTTCACCTAAATCCTGTCCTGATTTTGAGTGTGCGACTAATTGGTCATTTGGACTTCAATCTATAATCAGGACTGGCAGATCGATCTGAGAAGAGAGCGTAACCCAAGCAGACTTTCTTTTGTTTTAATATACAATTAACTTATGTGGTCGGCACCTCACTGGGGTTAAGCACTGCAGTGTCTTTCTTTCTAATATATATATATATATATTATTCCTGTTGGTATATGTAGTGCATATGAACTGTATTTAAAATAGATATTCAATAGAGTTGTGGTATTTGAAATCTGATTAAAATTATTAAAATAACACAAAGATTGTAGTGATGGACCCAGCAGCCAAACCCCCTCATTATGTTTCAGTTCAGTTTGTCCTGTGAGTAGGATACCAAATCTAGATGTGCAGACTGTTCAGATACCAGTTTTAGGATCAGGATACAGAATCTAGATGTGCAGACTGTTCAGATACCAGTTTTAGGATCAGGATACAGAATCTAGATGTGCAGACTGTTCAGACACCAGTTTTAGGATCAGGATACAGAATCTAGATGTGCAGACTGTTCAGACGCCAGTTTTAGGATCAGGATACAGAATCTAGATGTGCAGACTGTTCAGATACCAGTTTTAGGATCAGGATACAGAATCTAGATGTGCAGACTGTTCAGATACCCGTTTTAGGATCAGGATACAGAATCTAGATGTGCAGACTGTTCAGATACCAGTTTTAGGATCAGGATACATCATCTAGATGTGCAGACTGTTCAGATACCAGTTTTAGGATCAGGATACAGAATCTAGATGTGCAGACTGTTTAGTCATCAGTTTTGCACACCAGCAGGACCTTTTTCATCTCTCATTATTCTTTATTTTGTCCAGTGCCTGATTGCTCAAACAGTTGTACAACCCATTGCACCAGGGTAATGGGAGAAGTAGAGCACTACACACTTTGTTACACTTGTGTTATTGTATCAGTGAAGGTGTTCATATATAATTGGTTACACTTGTGTTATTGTATCAGTGAAGGTGTTCATATATAATTGGTTACACTTGAGTTATTGTATCAGGGAGGGTGTTAATATATAATTGGTTAGTTACATTTGTGTTATTGAAAACTATAAACACATGCACACAAACACATAAATCATTGTTCTAAATCATTGAATAGAATGAAAGCATTATTCCAGGAATCTCTAGATCATGTTGTTTCACTTGCACAGTGAGATGCAATTTCAGTATTAAACTTTAGGGGACAGCTTTGAATCAAGGCATTTCTCCAGGTAGCTTTAAAAATGATCTGGGTTATTTGTTATATTGACAAATAACTTGTGTGGAATCTTACCTTAACAGTCTAGTCTATTGATACTCAGATATTCATCCAGGAAGAGGAGTGTTATTCTACTGTCCTAGACAATCCCTTTTTGGGGTTATGCATCTGAGACACCTTGCCTTTTTGAAGATATTTTCAATAAATCTTCAACAGCAATTCTATTTCAGAGATACCAAGATTTCTAATAATCAACACGTCTTGAAGCACATAGCATGCATGTGTGAACCTTTATAGGTGTGGCTCTATATGTGTTCAAATGAACTATGCGCTTGTATGTTTATGTGTGCTTTGTCTCGTGTTTGTACACACGCATGAGCATCAGAGGTGTTCCCTGACAGTCTGAAAATCACTGACCCAATCATTTTCATGTACAGTCTGGGTTGACAGTGCCATCCCTAATGCAGAGGCTTTGTGATTTAGGGTTTGAGTCTTTTCTAAGGTCATTGTTGAGAGGAATTGCTTTTGTCTGGCTCGTTGACTCTGAGACTTGTTTCAGTCTTTAGATTAATTGACTGTCAGTGAACTGGATCGATGCTTGCTAATGTATCTTGACACTTGTATTGCTTGCAGGTCAGGGCACTTGAAATTACTATCTGATTGCTGTGCTGGCTACATTTTTATGTCCATGGATTTAAATGTGTTTTGAAGATCAACATTAAGCTGTAGGGTGTTTAAAGTGAAGTACTCACTTCTAATGTGATATTCTGCAGAATGCTTCAATTTCGGAATTATGTGCTAAGCTAATGAAATGTACATATTGTATTTAGAATAAATGCTATATGATGTGTTTAGTCTTTAATCTCACAGTTTCAAAACCTTCTCCTTATACCACACCCCCTGTGTGCTGTGCTAGGAGCACTAAGCTAGGACCACCAATTGGTGAACCATGATTCAGGGTGAGAACAACTGAATAGACTTTTCTACTTTTAATAATTGTGTTGTTTTGGACAATGTGGGTGAAGATCCCCTGTTATTTTTTCTTGCACTATTAATATGAGTTGCCAATGACAACAATCTTTCTCAACCCTTAGATTTCTGAGGGAGCCCTATTAAAATGAATACACCCTTCCATGAACTGAGGGCTCTCCCAATGGCAGAATGGCATTCAGAAAGCAGACTGGATCTCCCCACACTTGATTTATTTCAGAAATGTTGTCCCGCATCACAAACTAATCAATATTCAAAAATGTTTTTGAGGCCTGTGCAAATCACAAAGCTGATTTTCATCCTGAAAAATGCTTTTATGTTTCTAGTCATGTGCAATAGTGCTGTTTCCAGCAAGGTGTGATTGAATGTGCAGTCTTCACCATGGTAGGATAGCTACATTCATCTCATTAATAAGGACTCACTAGGACTTTTGAAAGCCCTTATCCTGTGAAACAGCTGCAGACCCTGCCATCGTTACTCTGTCTGTCAGCACATTTTCATTTTGAAATCTACCTGAAAAGCATTTGTGGTCACATCTCATATTAATCTTGAAAATATAGATGGCAAATGATTGTAATATGGGACTGGGGCAAAGTGGTTTGCAGTGCGCAGGTGTAGAGGTGATGCAATGTGTAAACATAAATAATAACCTGTGGCAATACACAGCAATGTGCACTGCACAGTTTAAACCACAAGGTAGAGTCCCGAAATAATAAACACACACAGAACACAAAAACACCATCACCAGTCCAAAGTGAGTGCTAATGTGCAAGTGGTGAAATACAGTGTATTAGTGAACAGTAGTGCAGTGCTGTCTGGGTTAGTGCTGGCCTCTACGACAGCTCCTGGAACGTCTTAGCAGTCTAATGATGACAAACGCGTACAAGTAGAATGCCAAACAAACAAACACAAGGTGTTCAGTACTGTGACTATCTATAGCATCTTATGAGTCGTTCAGTATTGTGAATATCTACAGTGATTCATGAGCTGTTCAGTATTGTGAATATCTACAGCATCTCATGAGCTGTTCAGTATTGTGAATATCTACAGCATCTCATGAGCTGTTCAGTATTGTGAATATCTACAGTGATTCATGAGCTGTTCAGTATTGTGAATATCTACAGCATCTCATGAGCTGTACAGTATTGTGAATATCTACAGTGTCTCATGAGCTGTTCAGTATTGTGAATATCTACAGCATCTCATGAGCTGTTCAGTATTGTGAATATCTACAGTGTCTCATGAGCTGTTCAGTATTGTGAATATCTACAGCATCTCATGAGCTGTTCAGTATTGTGAATATCTACAGCATCTCATGAGCTGTTCAGTATTGTGAATATCTACAGCGTCTCATGAGCTGTTCAGTATTGTGAATATCTACAGCGATTCATGAGCTGTTCAGTATTGTGAATATCTACAGCATCTCATGAGCTGTTCAGTATTGTGAATATCTACAGCGATTCATGAGCTGTTCAGTATTGTGAATATCTACAGCATCTCATGAGCTGTTCAGTATTGTGAATATCTACAGCATCTCATGAGCTGTTCAGTATTGTGAATATCTACAGCATCTCATGAGCTGTTCAGTATTGTGAATATCTACAGTGTCTCATGAGCTGTTCAGTATTGTGAATATCTACAGCGTCTCATGAGCTGTTCAGTATTGTGAATATCTACAGCATCTCATGAGCTGTTCAGTATTGTGAATATCTACAGCATCTCATGAGCTGTTCAGTATTGTGAATATCTACAGCGATTCATGAGCTGTTCAGTATTGTGAATATCTACAGCATCTCATGAGCTGTTCAGTATTGTGAATATCTACAGCGATTCATGAGCTGTTCAGTATTGTGAATATCTACAGCGATTCATGAGCTGTTCAGTATTGTGAATATCTACAGCGACTCATGAGCTGTTCAGTATTGTGAATATCTACAGCATCTCATGAGCTGTTCAGTATTGTGAATATCTACAGCATCTCATGAGCTGTTCAGTATTGTGAATATCTACAGTGTCTCATGAGCTGTTCAGTATTGTGAATATCTACAGCGTCTCATGAGCTGTTCAGTATTGTGAATATCTACAGCATCTCATGAGCTGTTCAGTATTGTGAATATCTACAGCATCTCATGAGCTGTTCAGTATTGTGAATATCTACAGCATCTCATGAGCTGTTCAGTATTGTGAATATCTACAGCATCTCATGAGCTGTTCAGTATTGTGAATATCTACAGCATCTCATGAGCTGTTCAGTATTGTGAATATCTACAGCATCTCATGAGCTGTTCAGTATTGTGAATATCTACAGCATCTCATGAGCTGTTCAGTATTGTGAATATCTACAGCAACTCATGAGCTGTTCAGTATTGTGAATATCTACAGCATCTCATGAGCTGTTCAGTATTGTGAATATCTACAGCGTCTCATGAGCTGTTCAGTATTGTGAATATCTACAGCATCTCATGAGCTGTTCAGTATTGTGAATATCTACAGCAACTCATGAGCTGTTCAGTATTGTGAATATCTACAGCATCTCATGAGCTGTTCAGTATTGTGAATATCTACAGCGTCTCATGAGCTGTTCAGTATTGTGAATATCTACAGCATCTCATGAGCTGTTCAGTATTGTGAATATCTACAGCGATTCATGAGCTGTTCAGTATTGTGAATATCTACAGCATCTCATGAGCTGTTCAGTATTGTGAATATCTACAGCGTCTCATGAGCTGTTCAGTATTGTGAATATCTACAGCATCTCATGAGCTGTTCAGTATTGTGAATATCTACAGCATCTCATGAGCTGTTCAGTATTGTGAATATCTACAGCATCTCATGAGCTGTTCAGTATTGTGAATATCTACAGCATCTCATGAGCTGTTCAGTATTGTGAATATCTACAGCATCTCATGAGCTGTTCAGTATTGTGAATATCTACAGCATCTCATGAGCTGTTCAGTATTGTGAATATCTACAGCATCTCATGAGCTGTTCAGTATTGTGAATATCTACAGTGTCTCATGAGCTGTTCAGTATTGTGAATATCTACAGCGATTCATGAGCTGTTCAGTATTGTGAATATCTACAGCGTCTCATGAGCTGTTCAGTATTGTGAATATCTACAGCATCTCATGAGCTGTTCAGTATTGTGAATATCTACAGCGTCTCATGAGCTGTTCAGTATTGTGAATATCTACAGCATCTCATGAGCTGTTCAGTATTGTGAATATCTACAGCATCTCATGAGCTGTTCAGTATTGTGAATATCTACAGCATCTCATGAGCTGTTCAGTATTGTGAATATCTACAGCATCTCATGAGCTGTTCAGTATTGTGAATATCTACAGCATCTCATGAGCTGTTCAGTATTGTGAATATCTACAGCATCTCATGAGCTGTTCAGTATTGTGAATATCTACAGCATCTCATGAGCTGTTCAGTATTGTGAATATCTACAGCGTCTCATGAGCTGTTCAGTATTGTGAATATCTACAGCATCTCATGAGCTGTTCAGTATTGTGAATATCTACAGCATCTCATGAGCTGTTCAGTATTGTGAATATCTACAGCATCTCATGAGCTGTTCAGTATTGTGAATATCTACAGTGTCTCATGAGCTGTACAGTATTGTGAATATCTACAGCGATCTCATGAGCTGTTCAGTATTGTGAATATCTACAGCATCTCATGAGCTGTTCAGTATTGTGAATATCTACAGCATCTCATGAGCTGTTCAGTATTGTGAATATCTACAGTGTCTCGTGAGCTGTTCAGTATTGTGAATATCTACAGTGTCTCGTGAGCTGTTCAGTATTGTGAATATCTACAGCATCTCATGAGCTGTTCAGTATTGTGAATATCTACAGCATCTCATGAGCTGTACAGTATTGTGAATATCTACAGCGATTCATGAGCTGTTCAGTATTGTGAATATCTACAGTGATTCTTGAGCTGTTCAGTATTGTGAATATCTACAGCATCTCATGAGCTGTTCAGTACAGTGCTGTACAGCCCAATCACAGCAGGCTGTTCAGGTGAGGCAGGGAAGTGCTATACAGTCCAATCACATCAAGCCCTTTCAAGCGAGACAGGGAAGTGCAGTACAGCCCAATCACAGCAAGCCCTTTCAAGCGAGACAGGGAAGTGCAGTACAGCCCAATCACAGCAAGCCCTTTCAAGCGAGACAGGGAAGTGCAGTACAGCCCAATCACAGCAAGCCGTTCAGGTGAGGCAGAGAAGTGCAGTACAGTCCAATCACATCAAGCCCTTTCAAGCGAGACAGGGAAGTGCAGTACAGCCCAATCACAGCAAGCCCTTTCAAGCGAGACAGGGAAGTGCAGTACAGCCCAATCACAGCAAGCCCTTTCAAGCGAGACAGGGAAGTGCAGTACAGCCCAATCACAGCAAGCCCTTTCAAGCGAGACAGGGAAGTGCAGTACAGCCCAATCACAGCAAGCCCTTTCAAGCGAGACAGGGAAGTGCAGTACAGCCCAATCACAGCAAGCCCTTTCAAGCGAGACAGGGAAGTGCAGTACAGCCCAATCACAGCAAGCCCTTTCAAGCGAGACAGGGAAGTGCAGTACAGCCCAATCACAGCAAGCCATTCAGGCCAGGCAGGGAAGTGCTGCTGCTGCTGTTTCTGATCACAGATCACAAGCACCAAACTGAACAACTTACACTGAGAGCACACCATTGAAACTCCATCTGAGAGAAAAGAAATGACTAATCATAGTTTCATGTGAAATTGTGAATTAATGCACAAGCTGAAATATGGAGAATTATATATTTTAATTGAATAAAAAAAAAAGTAATTTATGAAAGTTTATTCAGTCTATGAGTTTTAATTTACTGGAAGCCTTTTATAAAATGGGAGAAAAGCAGTACAGTATTTCATGTTAGATTCTGAAATGTCACATTTTTTAGTTGTCTGTTTTTCATTAAGTATATGGACATGTATGTAATTCAATATGTTAACGTAACATTATTCAGCATGTTTCATTCGACTGTATGCTTCGACTTTCTTAAAAGCCCACTGGAATCTTCTAAACTTGCGAAAGAGCTGCTCTGGGCTTCAGTGTTGCACCAGGCAAAGCGTTGGTGCTGCCAAATTGACATTCTGTGCAAGTAGCAAATAGTGCACTTCCAAGTGCATCACATCTGTGTTCCACACTGTTCTCTTTCCTGAGTAACAACGGGTTAATGTAGGTAGGTAGTAGGCTGGCGAGAGAGAGAGAGAGAGAGAGAGAGAGAGAAAGAAAGGGAGAGAGAGAGAGGGGCTGGTGCAGTCCCCTTGGTAGAGCACTCACTGATATCTGCTGAGTTTACAAGGTTGAAGCGCACTGCTTTGCCGCTGCTGCAGATGCCAGATTCCTAGGTGAAGTGATGCCATACCCTGGAGTGGTGTAGGGTACCATGGTGACAGAGTAGGTAAACCGCAGCCCCTCTAGCCATGAACATGGACCATGAATAGGCTTTCGCAAGGGGATGGACTGGATCACAGTGTAAGTACCTGTAAACTACCTCTGAGCTCCAGTTTGTGAATTCTCATGCTGCTACTCTGTTTGCTTGCTTGTTTGAAGAGAGCACTCCTTGTGAGCTATACAGTGTTCAATGGGTCGGCTTTTGTCCTGCATTATAAATGTGCAAGTGTGGCTGTAAAGGTCAAGCTGGTGGTGGCTGTTTATTTTTCAAGCCCTCGCTGTATCCAGGGATATCTTATTCACATTTAATTGAAGGGAAGAAGAATACACCTTTGTTATGCATGCATTAAATCACATTGCCAATTAGAGAACTATGCATTTCTGCATACGAGTCTGTTGCTGGCAGAAGTTGTGTTAGCTTTCTCTGGGTAATTGCAGTAAGAGCCTTTGTTTTACTTATATAGGACAACTCAGCTAAAAATAGCAGCTGAAGTGTGGCACCGGTCTTGAAAAACTTTGTGTTCTGCTTGAAGTGGAGAGTGAATGTAAAAATTCATGGCTAGTTCAGAACACTGGGGAATTATTTTTCGTACTGCACAATATAGTTGTTCAAAAAGAAAAGAAAAAAAACTAGAATGAATATTGCGACATACTATCACACACCCTTTTTGAAGGTATGTTACAAACAGAAACGCTACTGCTTTTTTTCAGTTAGCCCCTATTGTTAAAATGTTTTTAGATAATATATACAAAGAACAAGTTTTAATTGTTTAGTTTTTTTTTGGATTAGAGGTTCTAACTGTTATTATGCAAGCAGTGTTAGTTTTCATCCTAGTGATAGTGATAAGAGAGAGAGAGAGAGAGAGAGAGAGAGAAAAAATAGAGAGAGAGAGAGAGAGAGAGAGAGAGAGAGAGAGAGAGAGAGAGAGAGAGAGAGAGAGAGAGAGAGAGAGAGAGAGAGAGAGAGAGAGAGAGAGAGAGAGAGAGAGAGAGAGAGAGAGAGAGAGAGAGAGAGAGAGAGAGAGGGAGAGACTGAGAAAGTGATTTTTACAAATACTGTGCTTCAAGAGTGCCTTTTTATGTCCTACATGTACGCACTATACCCGGAAGGCAGCAGCATCTACACTTCCCAGAGTTATTTGCAGATGAAGGTGTCTGGAGCTGCAAGTGCAGATATAGATGCCTGGAGCCTGCACACAGATTAAACTGATGGCTAGTGTTGTAATTGGGAATACTGTAGATATCTACAGTATGGGATTTAAAAGGCTCATATCCTCTTTGGGGACGCAAAGTTCTGAAAAACTTTTTTTAAGCAAAACAGTAGAAAAAAAAGTGAACTTATAAATACAATAAATGAAGCCCCCTGTGTGCCCGATTTGAAAATCATTACCTGGAGATCCTCAGTTGCTCTCAGCTTGCAGTTCTGTAGTTTAGTTTCTGCTAGATGTATAGCAGTGGATGTGTTTAAGAGGTTTGCGTGCTTATTGCATGTATATTGGGTCAGTTTCATTTTTTTAGGCATTCATGGACGTGCTAATTGAATTCCAGTTGTGTTCAAAATACAGTGGTGGATATTGTGGAAACACAAAGTGCTTCGTTCTATGCCTAATTTGTATAATGAGTTTCATTCTTGACAGTTACTGGGGCTGTGATGGTCTCTGTCAAAGATAACCCTTTAAAGGGCACATTATCCAGTGGTGTGCTCCAGTCGTCTCAGCCCAGGAGCGGGGGTGGGTGGGTATGACAACAGTGAGTCCTTGATTTTGACTGGAAAGGAGGAATTGAAATTCACGCAGTCCATCATCTGCTAGATCAATGAATCGAATGTGTGCAATGTGCTAGATCAATGAATCGAATGTGTGCAATGTGCTAGATCAATGAATCGAATGTGTGCAGTGTGCTAGATCATTAATTGAATGTGTGCAATGTGCTAGATTAATTAATTGAATGTGTGCAATGTGCTTCGATCAATGATTCGAATGTGTGTCATGTGCTAGATCAATTAATTGAATGTGTGCAATGTGCTAGATCAATTAATTGAATGTGTGATGTGTGCTAGATCAATTAATCGAATTTGTATCATGTGCTAGATCAATTAATTGAATGTGTGTCATATGCTTCGATCAATGAATCGAATGTATGCAATGTGCTAGATCAATTAATCAAATATGTGTCATGTGCTAGATCAATGAATCGAATGTGTGTCATGTGCTTCGATCAATGAATTGAATGTGTGTCGTGCTAAATCAATGAATCGAATGTGTGCAATGTGCTAGATCAATGAATTGAATGTGTAATATTTAGGGCTCTTCGTTTTCGGTTTTTATTTTTGGTCACATGATGTCCCTTTGAAGTTATTGGGCCGACTCTTTCTTGAAACGTGGCAAGAAAGAGTAACATAGAAGAGGGCAGGAGCATGCTGGGGATGAAGTATATATAGACTTGTTGGCAGCTGGACGTACGTATGTATTTGATACTAACTTGCACATTGCATATCTTCTGGTATTATCTGATGTCTCGTTTATAAACTCATTCCCATCATGAAACAGCATTGTTTAATTTTAGAAATGGATAATGTGGGTGGGATTTGTATGTAAAGTTATCATTCATCATACTGAGCTTGGAAAATATAGTATTTGCCAAGGTGAATCTAACTGTTGTTTCTGCCCCGCAGAGCTGCCCAGAAGTTGAATCTGTCCTCCAAAAAGAAGAAACATCGTCCATCTCCATCCTATGTGTGTGACCCCCCTCTCTTCCCCACCAACTTCAGTGCGATTCTGCAGAGCTCTCCCCCGCCAGCGCCACCATGCCTGCTGCGAGCCGTAAACAAAATCAAGGACAACCCAGGACTGGGAAAGGTAGGCATCTCTCCACACGTGCTTCACTGTATACACTGTTGTATCTTGAAGGCATCTCTCCATTGTGGTTGCAAGGCTAAGAAAAGTGGAAATGTCTATTTGATAGAGGTGCAATCAGCAACCAAGTGGATGTATTTGACAATAATCAATGAATCTAGAAGACTTTTGTATGCAAAAGCCAGATCCGAATGTCTCTTTAAGAATTGAGCTCACCAGCTACAGAGCGCAGCCCCAGCGCAAGCTGTCAAACTGCAAGCCCCTCACAACAAACAACACAGAACTTTAGAACTCAGGCAGGAAAGAACTGCTCACCAAAGATTCTAAAAAATACTGTATGGGGTCGTGTGTGATACATGACAATAGAATGCTCACCCTCAAACATGGGGTCGTGTGTGATACATGACAAGTGAATGCTCACCCTCAAACATGGGGTCGTGTGTAATACATGACAAGTGAATGCTCATCCTCAAACATGGGGTCATGTGGGATACATGAGAAGTGAATGCTCACCCTCAAACATGGGGTTTTGTGTGATACATGAGAAGTGAATGCTCACCCTCAAACATGGGGTTGAGTGTGATACATGAGAAGTGAATGCTCACCCTCATACATGGGGTTGTGTGTGATACATGAGACGTGAATGCTCACCCTCATACATGGGGTTGTGTGTGATACATGAGAAGTGAATGCTCACCCTCATACATGGGGTTGTGTGTGATACATGAGAAGTGAATGCTCACCCTCAAACATGGGGTCATGTGGGATACATGAGACGTGAATGCTCACCCTCAAATATCACTCACCACCCCATGTCTGTATTTAATGCTCTGTATTAATTTTTTCTTGACCTGTATTGTGGTCTACAACAGAGCTCTTCAACTACTTTTTTTGAGGCCCAGATTGGAAAATACGCTGGCCAGAAGTATTTTACTCTGTGCATTTTTAACCAATATAATAAATATTATATAACCTAATGTTAGTAATGTTGAGCAAGACTTACACATTTTACCAAATGAATAGTTATTTAATAATACAACATTGTGAACATTAACGGAGTATCATTACAAACATTTTAAAATGTATGTAACCTGTTAATAGTTAACTGTTATACTGTAATATATATTATTATATACAGTCTGAAAGCGAGAACTGTGCGACAATATGGTTGTAGGTAAGGTAATGATGCCACTGGAGTAAAAATGTTCACAAAAAACTTTCATCACACAATATGTGAGTGTGCCACTTAAAACAAATAAACTTGTGTTTCTAATCCATCTGTGAGTGGCTTAGTGACTGGAAAGGGGTGGTGTGATGCATGCACTGCTGGAACTGGCTGTATTAGTCGCTCTGAGTGGCTTAGTGACTTTGAAAGGAGTGGTGTGATGCGTGCGCTGCTTTTCTGGATAGAAAAATAAGACACACGTCTTAATCACAAATTGATTTATGATTTTACTGTTTTTGTTTTTTCTTTTCATTTGTTTTTCTTTTCCATATTTATTCTACTTAATTTCTAATATTTTTTCTGTTGAGAGAGTACTGCACAGATTCACCACCATTAATTACGGGAACTGTGGTGCATAATTTGTCTACTGTGTTTTCTCATGACCTGCCCTGCTATTGACTGCACATTGAAAAGCTCCACAGTCCAATTAGCAATGTCCAATCTTCTGCTGGAAAATTTATAATATCTGGGGTGTGCTGTATATCTTGTGTTTACACGCAGGGTTGTTGAGACATTATTCAGTACTGCAGACTTACTTCTCATGGGTCTTTCATGCTGGAGGGAGATTTTGTGTGAAAGCACAGCAGGTAACAATTAAAGGCTTACCTGCTGGTTTACCTGCGGGGGGCGCAGAGGAGACAGTGTGTATTTTAACTTTACCTGCGGGGGCACAGAGGAGACAGTGTGTATTTTAACTTTACCTGCTGGGGGCGCAGAAGAGACAGTGTGTATTTTAACTTTACCTGCTGGTGTATTGCTATTAGAATTGGATTCCAACCCCATTCCTGAAGAGCTACTGGGTCTGCTGGTTTTCATTTCAACTGAACAAATTGTTGGCTTAATTAGTCCAGGTTGACAGGTGTTTCAGATCTTTAGCCACTGATAATGTAAAGACACCTAGTAAACCTGCTAGACTGGGGCTCTCCAGGACCAGGGGTGGAGACCCATGGTCTACGTTATCGTTAGTGTTATTGCTATTGTGAGGTACCACATTAGAACATTCCTGAATTATTCAGCATAATATTCATCGTGCTTTTATTGTTCTGTGTTTTGGAAAAGAGTGTCTGAAGAGCAGGATTCTGCACAGCAGTGAATGGAGCACCGGTAGTAACATGTCAGTGGGAAGCTGCAGTACTACAGAGAATGGAAGGGTTTTTTTTCTATATAGCCTGAGTTTGTCTGCTATTGGCATTTAAAAAACCTATTTCACAAGACAAAACAGTACAAAACTCACACTGATGTACAGGGAAATAATACTGTAGCATGAAGTATTCTAAAAGGCTGAAAAGCATAACTGTTCATTGCAAAGTCCTACTTGTAAGAGCTTGTAGCAAGGGCATCACTATGTAATGGAGAAGGCTGGGAGTGAACCGGCGACCCTGGGCACTGGAAGCGATAACAACATGTGCAGATGTGCTGGGCTTTAGAATAAGACTTGTTCAAGCTAAAGATCAACATAGACAAGGGGATGGGATTCTCAGTGGACTCACCTTGTCTGCAGAGAGAAGCAGGACGGGATTCTCAGTGGACTCACCTTGTCTGTAGTGAGAAGCAGGAGGGGATTCTCAGTGGACTCACCTTGTCTGTAGAGAGAAGCAGGACGGGATTCTCAGTGGATTCACCTTGTCTGCAGTGAGAAGCAGGACAGGATTCTCAGTGGACTCACCTTGTCTGCAGTGAGAAGCAGGACGGGATTCTCAGTGGAGTCACCTTGTCTGCAGTGAGAAGCAGGACGGGATTCTCAGTGGACTCACCTTGTCTGCAGAGAGAAGCAGGACGGGATTCTCAGTGGACTCACCTTGTCTGCAGTGAGAAGCAGGATGGGATTCTCAGTGGACTCACCTTGTCTGCAGTGAGAAGCAGGACGGGATTCTCAGTGGACTCACCTTGTCTGCAGTGAGAAGCAGGATGGGATTCTCAGTGGACTCACCTTGTCTGCAGTGAGAAGCAGGACGGGATTCTCAGTGGACTCACCTTGTCTGTAGAGAGAAGCAGGACGGGATTCTCAGTGGACTCACCTTGTCTGCAGAGAGAAGCAGGACGGGATTCTCAGTGGACTCACCTTGTCTGTAGAGAGAAGCAGGACGGGATTCTCAGTGGATTCACCTTGTCTGCAGTGAGAAGCAGGACAGGATTCCTGGGAGGTGTTTTCCATTTGTATGTGTTCTAGACACATCAGGCACGTCACAGTCACTGAATAATACCACCTTTATATACAGGGGTTTGCATTATTGATGACTTGTAACTGGTAATTATCCATGAACGCGGGAGAGCCTTCAGGGGCTGTGTGTTCATTCATCACTGTGGTGTCATTTATAATAATAATAAAACACAGGCCAAGGACATTCTTGTAAGAAACGTTTAGTTCTAATGAATTATTGTGATACAGATAAATGCTGTTGGTTACAGAGCACACAGTAATATACAGTATGTACTATCATGCTAAGTTAATATCTTGAGTCTCCCACTCAGTATATACTGTAGATAAAAAGTATTTACTGGAACATCGAGAGCTCACTGATAGCAACATTTCTTATCTTACTTTAGTTGTGAATGGGTGGCCTCTTAACAGTCTAGGTTTCATTTATAAGGCTTTTGCTTGATTGTTCATTATATCATGCTTCCTGTCTGTGCGTAGTGGTGGCAGTATTGACGACATGTAACATATGTCCTCATCATTGTGTGCCGTGTTCCTAAAGCACTGAAGCCTATCTTTCTCCTGTGTGTCTCTCCTGCAGAGCCCTGCCACTCCTCGGTCTATCCCCTGTGTGTCTCTCCTCAGAGCCCTACCACTCCTTGGTCTATCCCCTGTGTGTCTCTCCTCAGAGCCCTGCCACTCCTCAGTCTATCCCCTGTGTGTCTCTTCTGCAGAGCCCTGCCTCTCCTCAGTCTATCCCCCGTGTGTCTCTCCTCAGAGCCCTGCCACTCCTTGGTCTATCCCCTGTGTGTCTCTCCTCAGAGCCCTGCCACTCCTTGGTCTATCCCCTGTGTGTCTCTTATGCAGAGCCCTGCCACTCCTCTGTCTATCCCCTGTGTGTCTCTTCTGCAGAGCCCTGCCTCTCCTCAGTCTATCCCCTGTGTGTCTCTCCTCAGAGCCCTGCCACTCCTCAGTCTATCCCCTGTGTGTCTCTCCTCAGAGCCCTGCCACTCCTTGGTCTATCCCCTGTGTGTCTCTTATGCAGAGCCCTGCCACTCCTCTGTCTATCCCCTGTGTGTCTCTTCTGCAGAGCCCTGCCTCTCCTCAGTCTATCCCCTGTGTGTCTCTCCTCAGAGCCCTGCCACTCCTCAGTCTATCCCCTGTGTGTCTCTCCTCAGAGCCCTGCCTCTCCTCAGTCTATCCCCTGTGTGTCTCTCCTCAGAGCCCTGCCACTCCTCAGTCTATCCCCTGTGTGTCTCTCCTCAGAGCCCTGCCACTCCTTGGTCTATCCCCTGTGTGTCTCTTATGCAGAGCCCTGCCACTCCTCAGTCTATCCCCTGTGTGTCTCTCCTCAGAGCCCTGCCACTCCTCAGTCTATCCCCTGTGTGTCTCTTATGCAGAGCCCTGCCACTCCTCAGTCTATCCCCTGTGTGTCTCTCCTCAGAGCCCTGCCACTCCTTGGTCTATCCCCTGTGTGTCTCTTATGCAGAGCCCTGCCACTCCTCAGTCTATCCCCTGTGTGTCTCTCCTCAGAGCCCTACCACTCCTCAATCTATCCCCTGTGTGTCTCTCCTCAGAGCCCTGCCACTCCTTGGTCTATCCCCTGTGTGTCTCTCCTCAGAGCCCTGCCACTCCTTGGTCTATCCCCTGTGTGTCTCTTATGCAGAGCCCTGCCACTCCTCTGTCTATCCCCTTTGTGTCTCTCCGAGCCCTGCCACTCCAAAGTAGCTGGTTCAAATCCCAGCTCAGCCACTGACTCATTGTGTGATCCCTGAGCAAGTCACTTAACCTCCTTGTGCTCTGTCTTTATGTGATGGTGGTCCTCTATGAAAGGCACTATTTAAAAATAAAAATTATTATTATGATGATGTGTTGTCATTGAATACCTGCACAGTTACCATTGTTTATATTTGTTGGTACGCTACATAAGGATACCAGTGCCATCATTAAAATGTAATCCACTCGCTGACAGAACTTGGTATATTAATGTGGCAAAATGGCGTGCAGTGTGCAGGTGCAGGAGTGATGCGGTGATCAATGAAAGGCAGACAACAAGAATCCAAAGTGCAAGGAGGTTTATTTATAAGCTCCTCCAATCCGCAGCTGCCAGATTGTTTCCCTTCCGTGTCAATGAGTTAGTGCACCAAAACTCCTAGATGACCGACTTCCTTTTAACCCTGGGAATGAATTGTCCAATCCAGGGTACTCTCCCCCCCCCCCCACAGAATCATTCCATTTCTGTCACAATTAAGGATTAAGGTGTTTGTCATATTTCTCCAATATAACACTGAGTAATCATTGATATACTATTATAACCTTATTTTAATGTATTTAGAAAATTGACAATCTTTTTTAATGAAATAATCTAATAAAATCTAATTTGCTAGGGGATCATAACAAATCATTGGAGACACTGCGGCGACTTGTCATTATAGCAGTGGATCACCAAAACAAAAGAGTGATGGTTTTTACAGATACTGTACATGTTAATACCATGGAGGCAAGATGGTGATGAACATTAATTATTTGACATGCCTGTTGTTATAGTGACTGGTACATTACAGTGATTGGAAGATAGTAAAACACACAATGAGTCATTTGTTCATTTATATTTTTGACCTTCAAGCTAAGAGGAGAAACTAAACTTGCTACTTTCAAGTGCACTGGTAGTCACAGTAGGGCTGTCGACCCTGCCTCTTGAGCTGCTCTGAGCGTGTGGGTGCTAGAGTTCATCCGTATAGCTGGAATTGTATTGTAACATGTAGAGGTCAGATATCATATTGGTTTACTCTTGGTAATATAAAATGGAAATTGTGGCATTTACAGGGAACAGTTAAAAAATGTTATTGAATTCCCACTGGGTAATGTACTTTTTTATACCCTTTTTTTAATCACTTTCAAGCTTGGAAAGTGCAATACAATAAACACAGATGACAGACGACACTAGACTGGGCCCCAGTGATGCCCATTTTTTGCAACTCGAAAAGGTCTTCTGATTTGCTTCATGGTGTCATCTGTTTGAAAGCATACATTACAAATGAAAACCCAGCGCTATGTAGGAAATTAAAATTGTTCATTTTACAGGTAATTATTTATGACTGCCATCAGCTAACTTGAAACAGAGTCATGTTGCGCTTAGGATAGCCTGATGAACGTGCCTAAAATACAGTCCACATTAGCTAGTATATCCTTGCCCTGAGGGAACTTTAAGTGTCAAGCTATACATCCAAAATAATCAATTTTCTCTGGGTCACTTTCTAAACAAAATATGTCAATACATGCCTCCAGGACATGCCTTGTGTGCTGTGAGCTCATTTCTACCTATTAAAGAGGTGCTTGTTGTTTCTCGAAAGATTACATTTTTATCGCCTTCAGACTGATTTATATTATAAAGCAAATCAATGCAGTTAGTAGAATGTGTGTCTTTTTGGCCTAGTCAGCCTCTTCTGTCCCTGTGGAATAACCGGGGAAGGTAAATGTTGTTATTAATCAACACAACGGGTGCCGTGCTATCTTTAGTACAGACCAGTTTCCTAATGAAAGTGAGGCTTCTCATATGCAGAAATCCCAGGCGTTATCAAAGGCCTGATTTTCAAAGTGCATTTTGCTCCAGTTCTGTTTTGTTGTTTGTTTGCTTATTTTGCTTTGTGTAGGGTTTTTCTTTCATCATTTTTCTCTTAAATTCATCAAAACCAACTACAAGGATTGCCCCTGTTTGACACTAAATCAATCACCTGGACAAGACATATAAGAGCAATGGCCCCAAGAAAAACCAAAACATTTTGAACGGGCTCCACCAACAACATCAAGCCCTGTAGAGTTCATGTCAGACAGCAATGAGATTACAAGGCAATGCTTACTTTATTATAGCCTGGTCTCCATTGAAAAAAAGGGGTGACCAGCCAGGAGCTGCCCTGAACTCAGCACACAGAGGGGCTCGAAATCCCAACCATGAGATTGACAGCAAAGGCTCACAGGCTAAATAATGGAAGCGAACCACAGCACTGGCCCGGGATTAGGTTTGGATTTCCTAAACGTTTCTGCAGGTTCAAGGCGAAGTAGACTTGGTGTAATGTGCTGCATGTTGGACTCGTATGTTTTGAATCATGATTTGTTCTATGATTTCCTACGGGGTTTGCACATGGGAGATACATGGTCTCTGGTTCCTGAGAAGCTCTACCAGGACCTTGAAGACCCCCTGCTAGATATTGCTTTTGAAAGACCAATTTGCTAGTTGGTGTTCAAAGTTTAGTGGGGTCCAGAATTCACTGTAAGGTGAGTTACACTGTACTGTATATGCCTGTGGGGATTTCTTTTTTTTTATTACATTATTCATATTGATTAGTATCCAAAATGCAACATACTAAAACTAAGTTATATGAGCATTATTCAACTTCAACAAAATGACAGGTAGTAAATCACTGGGCATCATTTCATAAGAACATAAGAAAGTTTACAAACGAGAGGAGGCCATTCGGCCCATCTTGCTTGTTTGGTTGTTAGTAGCTTATCGATCCCAAAATCTCATCAAGCAGCTTCTTGAAGGATCCCAGGGTGTCGGCTTCAACAACATTACTGGGGAGTTGATTCCAGACCCTCACAATTCTCTGTGTAAAAAAATGCCTCCTATTTTCTGTTCTGAATGCCCCTTTGTCTAATCTCCATTTGTGACCCCTGGTCCTTGTTTGTTTTTTCAGGCTGAAAAAGTCCCTTGGGTCGACACTGTCAATACCTTTTAGAATTTTGAATGCTTGAATTAGGTCGCCACGTAGTCTTCTTTGTTCAAGACTGAACAGATTCAGTTCTTTTAGCCTGTCTGCATATGACATGCCTTTTAAGCCCGGAATAATTCTGGTCGCTCTTCTTTGCACTCTTTCTAGAGCAGCAATATCTTTTTTATAGCGAGGTGACCAGAACTGCACACAGTATTCAAGATGAGGTCTTACTAGTGCATTGTACAGTTTTAACATTACTTCCCTTGATTTAAATTCAACACTTTTCACAATGTATCCGAGCATCTTGTTAGCCTTTTTTATAGCTTCCCCACATTGTCTAGATGAAGACATTTCTGAGTCAACAAAAACCCCTAGGTCTTTTTCATAGATTCCTTCTCCAATTTCAGTATCTCCCATATGATATTTATAATGTACATTTTTATTTCCTGCATGCAGTACCTTACACTTTTCTCTATTAAATGTAATTTGCCATGTGTCTGCCCAGTTCTGAATCTTGTCTAGATCATTTTGATCAGCGTTTGCCACTCCTTCTACTTTTGTGTCGTCTGCAAATTTCACAAGTTTGCTTACTATACCAGAATCTAAATCATTAATGTAGATTAGGAATAGCAGACGACCTAATACTGATCCCTGTGGTACACCGCTGGTTACCACACTCCATTCTGAGGTTTTTCTTCTAATCAGTACTTTCTGTTTTCTACATGTTAACCACTCCCTAATCCATGTACATGTGTTTCCTTGAATCCCAACTGCATTCAGTTTGAGAATTAATCTTTTGTGTGGGATTTTGTCAAAAGCTTTCTGGAAATCTAAATAAACCATGTCATATGCTTTGCAATTATCCATTATCGATGTTGCATCCTCAAAAAAATCAAGCAAGTTAGTTAGACACGATCTCCCTTTCCTAAAACCATGTTGACTGTCTCCCAGGACCCTGTTACCATATAGGTAATTTTCCATTTTGGATCTTATTATAGTTTCCATAAGTTTGCATATAATAGAAGTCAGGCTTACTGGTCTGTAGTTACCTGGTTTCAGTTTTGTTTCCCTTTTTGTGGATCGGTATTACGTTTGCAATTTTCCAGTCTGTCGGTACCACCCCTGTGTCAAGAGACTGCTGCATGATCTTGGTTAGCGGTTTATAAATTACTTCTTTCATTTCTTTGAGTACTACTGGGATGATCTCATCCAGCCCAGGGGATTTGTTTATTTTAAGAGCTCCTAGTCCCTTTAACACTTCTGCCTCAGTTATGCTAAAGTTATTTAAAACTGGATAGGAACTGGATGACATGTGGGGCATGTTGTCAGTATCTTCCTTTGTAAAAACTTGTGAGAAGTAATCATTTAATATATTTGCTATTTTTTTCTTCATCTACGATTTTGCCATTTGTATCTCTTAAACATTTAATCTCCTCTTTGAATGTTCGCTTGCTGTTGTAATATTGGAAAAACATTTTGGAATTGGTTTTAGCTCCCTTAGCAATGTTCATTTCTATTTCTCTCTTGGCCTTTCTAACTTCCTTTTTGACTTGCGTTTGCAGTTCTGTGTACTTTTTCTGCGTACTTTCTTTTTGGTCCTTTTTTAATGCTCTATAAAGTACCTTTTTTTCGCTGAATATTTTTTTAATTGTTCTATTAAACCATTTTGGCAATTTAGTTTTACATTTAGATTTGTCTACTTTACGGATGTAATTGTTTTGCGCCTCTAGTACTACATTTTTGAAGAACAACCATCCTTCTTCTGTGGGTGTTTTCTCTATTTTACTCCAATCTACTTGTAAACCTTAGCTTTAGTCATTACTTTTGGGGTTTTAAAAAACACTTCAAATGAGACCATGTTGTGGTCTGAGTTTGCCAGTGGTTCTCTGACCTCTGTTTTAGTTATTCTGTCTTCGTTATTTCAAAAGACTAAATCAAGGCATGCCTCCCCTCTAGTCGGTGCCTTGACAAATTGTGTTAGGAAGCAGTCATTTGTCATTTCCACCATTTCAATTTCATCCTTCGTGCTACCCATCGGGTTTTCCCATTTTATTTGGGGGAAGTTGAAATCCCCCATTAGTATGGCTTCTCCTTTGCTACATGCATTTCTAATATCATTGTATAACTGATTATTTTGCTCACCATCTGAATCTGGCGGTCTATAGCATGCTCCTATTATTATGCCCTTTGAATTTTTGTCCGTTATTCTGACCCATATTGATTTGGTTTTATTTTCTTTGTCCAGGTTTAAAACCTGGGCTTAAAGACTGTTTCTTATGTATAGCGCTACCCCTCCTCCTCTTCTGTCCTGCCTGTCTTTCCTATACGGTGTATACCCACAAATATTATATTCGTCCCCATATGTTACATTTGGAAGCCCAGCTTATTACTCGGTTACAGTCAGCTGGTAACTGTGCTATCCAACTTGACAGGTCTACTGATATTTCAAATTGTGCAACAGTGTTAGTTTATGTGAGGCATGTATGGCAAGATGACTGAATGGAAGATTTGCTGTGTTGTTTTACTTTACCTACCACTACAAATGAGAAAAGATATTTGAAGCACTGAATGACTCGCAGTTGAAAAATACAAATTGGATTGGGCTGATTGCAAAGGAATTACAAGTGATGGTGCAGCAAATATGATAGGTAAGCACAGGAAAGTTGTGGAAAGAGGCAGCTGGTGGTGGTGATGTTTGGAATCACAGTTTCATTCACCGCAAAGCTTTGGCATCCAAGGGTATTGCCCCTGATCTCCTGGCAGTACTGAAGGAAGTAGTGAAACTGTTAACTTCATTAAAGCAAGCTCCCCGAACAGCAGGCTTTTTGCTCGGAAATGGACACGGCGCTTACTTGTTTCACTCTGAAGTGAGGTGGCTGTCACAGGGCAGAGTGCTAGCACGAGTATGTGTATACGTTTTTCTAGTTGAGAAACGCTAAAGCCCCTTTCACACACAAATGCTGCAGTGCTGAACCACCTCGCGAGACATAAAACATGATGGTTCTGTCATGATATAGGCAAAGCAGGCAGACCAAAATACCACATCAGTGGTTCTGAGCTGTCATAACACATCTGTGTTATCATTTGGCAAATATGTCTGATGATAGTTGGTTATTAAAGTTGTCATATCTAGCTGACATTTTTTCAATTTTTCTCAATTTACAAGGAAGAGGCAATGATTTGTTTCAACACTGTCAACGGATACAAGCATCCCAAAAGTCGTTATCGCGGTTGCAAGCACGACTGCAAAGTAATCACCCGAGCTACTATATGATCCCAACATTGTTACAACACGCTGGGGAGAACAACACCAGTGAAGAACACATGAGTGAAATGAACACTGTCATACAATTTTCCATCTTGACAAGATTAAAAACAAAAGAAAGAAACCGACTCAACAACCCTTCGTCTTCTGATGCCGATTGCAACAAGATAATGAAGAACAGGCACGCCCACCTGTCACACTAAGTAAGTGAAACTCAACCTGATTGTGTATCTATATATATCTATCTATATATATATATATATATATATATATATATACACACACACACACACACACACACACACACATACACATAAAGGTTTCCCATATATTCTTAATGTCTTTTTGAATCCAGGAGGTTAAAGCTACCATCATCTATTCCCCTGTATTTATTTATTCTATTAAAACTCCAGTGAAATATTGTTATTGGATCGCATGGATTTTTTCTTTTTTCATGAGAAAAGAAGTTTAAAATCACTGCCTAAATCACTCTCAGATATGCAGAAATATGTCGACTCCAAATAAATTCTTATCAGAATCTAGCAATCATCTCAAGTAATCATCTTCTGATCTGCATTCACTGGATCAGCGGAAAAAGGCAGGAAGATAACAGCATGATTAAATAAGAACTAAAACCAAATCAAAATGAGGGGTGGAGACATCTATTACTGTGGCCCCTTATTCATACACTTAAAATGGAACAAATTACTGATCTGGATGAGGTCCGGTCCTAGCTAGTTTGGATAAGCAAGAGTTTACTGTGCTTGTGAATTATTCATATTCAAGGTGATACAATTCTAACAGTGTGTTTGTGATAGCCTGCTGTCCCTGTGCTGTATCATGAAGAAGTGATGATAGCCTGCTGTCCCTGTGGTGCATCATGAAGAAGTGATGATAGCCTGCTGTCCCTGTGGTGCATCATGCAGAAGTGATGATAGCCTGCTGTCCCTGTGGTGTGTCATGAAGAAGTGATGATAGCCTGCTGTCCCTGTGGTGCATCATGAAGAAGTGATGATAGCCTGCTGTCCCTGTGGTGCATCATGAAGAAGTGATGATAGCCTGCTGTCCCTGTGGTGCATCATGAAGAAGTGATGATAGCCTGCTGTCCCTGTGGTGTATCGTGAAGAAGTGATGATAGCCTGCTGTCCCTGTGGTGCATCATGAAGAAGTGATGATAGCCTGCTGTCCCTGTGGTGCATCATGAAGAAGTGATGATAGCCTGCTGTCCCTGTGGTGCATCATGAAGAAGTGATGATAGCCTGCTGTCCCTGTGGTGTGTCATGAAGAAGTGATGATAGCCTGCTGTCCCTGTGGTACATCATGAAGAAGTGATGATAGCCTGCTCTCCCTGTGGTGCATCATGAAGAAGTGATGATAGCCTGCTGTCCCTGTGGTGTATCATGCAGAAGTGATGATAGCCTGCTGTCCCTGTGGTGCATCATGAAGAAGTGATGATAGCCTGCTGTCCCTGTGGTGTATCATGCAGAAGTGATGATAGCCTGCTGTCCCTGTGGTACATCATGAAGAAGTGATGATAGCCTGCTGTCCCTGTGGTACATCATGAAGAAGTGATGATAGCCTGCTCTCCCTGTGGTGCATCATGAAGAAGTGATGATAGCCTGCTGTCCCTGTGGTGTATCATGCAGAAGTGATGATAGCCTGCTGTCCCTGTGGTGGAAAGCTCTATCAGAGTGCAACGATCGATTCCATCTGACACTCGCGGGAATCGATACGGAATGGACTGCAGGCTCCCTGGAGGAAAGCGCTATCAGAGTGCAGTGTGTGATTCCATCCGACACTCGCGGGAATCGATACGGAATGGACTGCAGGCTCCCTGGAGGAAAGCGCTATCAGAGTGCAGTGTGTGATTCCATCCGACACTCGCGGGAATCGATACGGAATGGACTGCAGGCTCCCTGGAGGAAAGCGTTATCAGAGTGCAGTGTGTGATTCCATCCGACACTCGCGGGAATCGATACGGAATGGACTGAAAGCTCTATCGGAGTGCAATGTTTTCATGAATATTAGAGCAGGACAGGACATTGGTATTCACTGGATTAACTTTTCTTTGGTCGAGGTAATCAATCAACCAAACTACACCTCTCCACAACTGCTTGGTAACTAAAGCGCGGCCCCTAAATGGATTATCAGCGACTTTTGAAATGCTGTTTGGAGTCGGGGAAGTGGTCATTAAAACTGGAGTTAAAACAATAGCAAACCTGCGGTAAAGGCTTCTGCCAAAGTTGAGGCAAGTCTTTTTGTAAAGACAACATCAGAGGTACAGTACTTGAATCGCACATATACAAATGTTAAATATCAAATAATAGCAACTGCTCATTCACTACCAATGCAATTTTTTTAAATAATCAACGCCTTAAAATGGTACTTCAAATAGTAGCGATGTTGTGTTCCTATTTGTGAACGAAGTATTTGAAGCATTAGGCTCAACATTGTAATTCAAGTACAACTGGACATTGTTTAGCACTGATTTAAATACAAAGATATGGAGGTGTGCAAGGCTGACACCTCCAGAGGAGCACAAGGCTAAGACCTCCAGAGGAGCCGAGACCTCCAGAGGAGTGCAAGGCTGAGACCTCCACAGGAGTGCAAGGCTGAGACCTCCACAGGAGCTGCGACTTCCAGAGGAGCGCAAGGCCGAGACCTCCAGAGGAGCCGAGACCTCCAGAGGAGCGCAAGGCTGAAACTTCCAGAGGAGCACAAGGCTGAGACCCAGAGAGGAGTGCAGGGCTGAGACCCAAAGAGGAGTGCAAGGCTGAGACCTCCAGAGGAACTGAGACCTCCAAAGGAGCTGAGACTTCCAGAGAAGAGCAAGGCTGAAACCTCCAGAGGAGCGCAAGGCTGAGACCTCCAGAGGAGCGCAAGGCTGAGACCTCCAGAGGAGCGCAAGGCTGAGACCTCCAGAGGTTACACGCAGGTGATAAACACAATTTTCCTCAATTGCCAATTCCTTGTATTTAATGTGATTTGTTAAAGTCTATTACCGCATCTATTACTATCCCCTAATAAGAATGTGGTTTTCACACAAGTGATAAAGGAAAACTATTTCTTTGTTACTTTCCCTGCACAGAAATATCCACATAATTACTGCAAAACCTAATTATGAAATGCACTGGTGAGAACGGGGAGATGTCTCCATTATATTGAAGTTATGTTATAATCAGGTGTAACAGTGCAAGACCTGTTCAAGTGGCAACAAGAGAGCTAGGTCTATAATTACAGTTAGCCCTTGACATGTGTTTTTGCTCAGGCACTTACTAAGTAAATTGAAAATCATTGTCAAGACCAGCTTCCAATCGAGATGCTCCTGGAAGCGAGGGTGTGCCCAGATCATATGCCTCCGGGTGCAGAGACAGTGAGCTGGTGTTGTAGTGAGGGTGTGTCCAGATCATATGCCTCCGGGTGCAGAGACAGTGAGCTGGTGTTGTAGTGAGGGTGTGCCCAGATCATATGCCTCCGGGTGCAGAGACAGTGAGCTGGTGTTGTAGTGAGGGTGTGCCCAGATCATATGCCTCCGGGTGCAGAGACAGTGAGCTGGTGTTGTAGTGAGGGTGTGCCCAGATCATATGCCTCCGGGGGCAGAGACAGTGAGCTGGTGTTGTAGTGAGGGTGTGCCCAGATCATATGCCTCCGGGTGCAGAGACAGTGAGCTGGTGTTGTAGTGAGGGTGTGCCCAGATCATATGCCTCCGGGTGCAGAGACAGTGAGCTGGTGTTGTAGTGAGGGTGTGCCCAGATCCTGTGCCCCCAGGTGCAGAGACAGTGAGCTGGTGTTGTTCCCTGCAACCTGCCTCAAAATTATTCTGTATTGAGATTCCTGCCAAACTCGTTAAGTAAATTAATATAAAGAAGTTTGGATGTTAGAGATCCGGGCTGGAAGACAGACCACAGAACTTCCTATGCTTCACAGAGTGTTTGGTATTACAGTACTATTGGTTTATTTCTAAACTGGGCACAATTACAGTAGCTTCAAAGTACAATGGCAGAGGCCTTAGCACACTAAAACATATCAATACATATACCTTTCTCACAACCTTGATCTGATCAAAAAACATTCTCTCAGTACCTGTATAGAAATCATGGCTGAGCCAGCACAGTAAGGGTCCTTGCAGAATCAGTAGCATCTCAGCGCCCATGGGAACTTTTCAGTGAAAACCTTTCTTGTGTTGTTTGGTCTCCTCTCATTTGCTTGGATTTCTTTGCGCATGTATGTTGGATGTCATGACGTTTCTGAATTAACCCTGTGTTGAATTGCATGTAATCAAGCACAAATAGGCTTACACACACCCCAAGGACACTTTCTGACTTTAAATTTCATTTACAGGTTTGTTTTTGCTGTGTGTTTTCAAAATATGGTATATACCTATTAAGTGTGCACAAACAGCAAAACCACAGCAGCAACACGAATGAAAAGATTCTAAAAATGTTCAAGTCAACGTCTTGGCTGCTGACCATAAAAAAATCTGCAAAACCCTCACACAGGATTTAATAGGGTTACTGTGCTACTGCGGTGCTGGGAATGAAGCATGGAGTATTTGGGACTACCTGGGTTAAAGTAGAATCATTGGTAGCTCCTCATATAAATGTTTGCTCTGCTAAATTTGCATGCACATTCAGCAATTTTACAGTGCTAGCTCTGCACCCAGTCTTGGCTTTCATACCTGTCCTTGTTTAGGTATATTATTGGCTGGGTCTTACTGTTTCTGCTGGTGCTGATGGTAATTGGCAATCTTCTATAATGTTTTTTTTTCTTCTCCTGTGCTTGCTTTTATAATACATTTCTCCTTTGTTGCTGTTTCCAGGAAACCTACAACTGCATTAGAATGTGCCCACGCTGCTGTATTGACCCATTAAAATAATATCTCAACACTGCCCCTGGTAACAAAAACTTGCAAACATTTTATTTTTGCTGTCTGGCATTCTAACCCAAGGTCCCATCATGTTTCTGTCTTCAGGGTACACTAGCACTGGAATTAGTAACAACACTCTGGCAGTCTGGAATGCATAGAGTATTGCATTAACCTACCCAGGATGCACTGTACAACACAGTACTCAGCTATTTGACCCCCCCCTGGATACTCATGTAGATATGGAGGTGGGCTGCTAACCTCGCTTGGCTGGCAGCTGAACTGAGAAGTGAAGGTCTTTATGTATAAACGTTTTTATATTGCATTATTGGAAAGTGTGTAAGGAATGGGGCTGGTCTGTGTTATTGCTTGCTTACAGTAAAAATTACATCCCTAAAGTAGACAAATCTAAATGTAAAACTAAATTGCCAAAATGGTTTACTAGATCAATTTAAAAAAATATTCAGCGAAAAAAAGGTACTTTATAGAGCATTAAAAAAGGACCAAAAAGAAAGTACGCAGAAAAAGTACACAGAACTGCAAACGCAAGTCAAAAAGGAAGTTAGAAAGGCCAAGAGAGAAATAGAAATGAACATTGCTAAGGGAGCTAAAACCAATTCCAAAATGTTTTTCCAATATTACAACAGCAAGAGAACATTCAAAGAGGAGATTAAATGTTTAAGAGATACAAATGGCAAAATCGTGGATGAAGAAAAAAAATTGCAAATATATTAAATGATCTCACAAGTTTTTACAAAGGAAGATACTGACAACATGCCCCACATGTCATCCAGTTCCTATCCAGTTTTAAATAACTTTAGCATAACTGAGGCAGAAGTGTTAAAGGGACTAGGAGCTCTTAAAATAAACAAATCCCCTGGGCTGGATGAGATCATCCCAGTAGTACTCAAAGAAATGAAAGAAGTAATTTATAAACCGCTAACCAAGATCATGCAGCAGTCTCTTGACACAGGGGTGGTACCGACAGACTGGAAAATTGCAAACGTAATACCGATCCACAAAAAGGGAAACAAACTTACTACAGACCAGTAAGCCTGACTTCTATTATATGCAAACTTATGGAAACTATAATAAGATCCAAAATGGAAAATTACCTATGTGGTAACAGGGTCCTGGGAGACAGTCAACATGGTTTTAGGAAAGGGAGATCGTGTCTAACTAACTTGCTTGATTTTTTTGAGGATGCAACATCGATAATGGATAATTGCAAAGCATATGACATGGTTTATTTAGATTTCCAGAAAGCTTTTGACAAAATCCCACACAAAAGATTAATTCTCAAACTGAATGCAGTTGGGATTCAAGGAAACACATGTACATGGATTAGGGAGTGGTTAACATGTAGAAAACAGAAAGTACTGATTAGAAGAAAAACCTCAGAATGGAGTGTGGTAACCAGCGGTGTACCACAGGGATCAGTATTAGGTCGTCTGCTATTCCTAATCTACATTAATGATTTAGATTCTGGTATAGTAAGCAAACTTGTGAAATTTGCAGACGACACAAAAGTAGAAGGAGTGGCAACTACGTGGCGACCTAATTCAAGCATTCAAAATTCTATTGAATTCTATTGAGGTATTGACAGTGTCGACCCAAGGGACTTTTTCAGCCTGAAAAAACAAACAAGGACCAGGGGTCACAAATGGAGATTAGACAAAGGGGCATTCAGAACAGAAAATAGGAGGCACTTTTTTACACAGAGAATTGTGAGGTTCTGGAATCAACTCCCCAGTAATATTGTTGAAGCTGACACCCTGGGATCCTTCAAGAAGCTGCTTGATGAGATTCTGGGATCAATAAACTACTAACAACCAAACGAGCAAGATGGGCCGAATGGCCTCCTCTCGTTTGTAAACTTTCTTATGTTCTTATATACTTTTCAATTTTTCTGCAGTCTTTTCATCAAAAATTGTACAAACCATATCCAAAGCTGCTGGAAAAATTTGTTTTTTGGCAACTGTATGGGCCATTTCCACTAGTATTTCCACATACTATCCAGTATGAGAACCCAATACAACTGCACAATACTTGTGTTACTTTGCACATACTTGTACAGAGATACAGCATAATTTAGCATAATTTTTATTTTTTCTGTGCATAATTCCCTGGAGTGTATAGAACGCATGCAGTTATATTCAGAAAGCATATTAGAATTCATGCAGTTCTATTCAGAAGGTATATTATAATGCATGACCCAACACGCTTTTAAATACAACAATATTCCTGCTTATCTCGCTCCCTGTTATAAAGGCGTGATTGCCAATGCCTTTTAATCTATGTATTTTAATTTACCTCTTCTTCATTTTATCAGTGCCCCCTCCTCCTAAATTGGGATTAAAACCTTTTATCACTTCACTTTTTTTTTTTGTTGTTTTACGTTAATTCAGGATATGCAAATATTTCAAGTACAGAGGTACAGATAGACTTCTGCTCCGTGGTGTCAGTGCTGTGGGCCATGTCATCATGTTGCAAATCTAAACTGCGAACTAAACTTTTTTGTTTGGCTATGATTTTTACTATTTATAAAAATGATTATTTTGCTACACAGTATTTTTTTCACTTTTTTAAAGTGCTCACCATGAATAATCCTGAGCTGATGGCAGCCTAGGCAGACTAACCTGAGACCAAATTGAGGACTAATATGTGACATGACCTAGCAGACCGACCCGACAGCAAAATGAGGACTAACATTAGCATTAACCAGAGGATGAGAAAAACCAGAGAACAAGAAAAACCAGAGGATGAGAAAAACCAGAGAACGAGAAAAACCAGAGGATAAGAAAAACCAGAGGATAAGAAAAACCAGAGGATGAGAAAAACCAGATGAGAAAAACCAGAGGATGAGAAAAACCAGAGAACAAGAAAAACCAGAGGATGAGAAAAACCAGAGAACAAGAAAAACCAGAGGATGAGAAAAACCAGAGAACAAGAAAAACCAGAGGATGAGAAAAACCAGAGGATGAAAAAAACCAGAGGATAGAAAAACCAGAGAATGAGAAAAACCAGAGAATGAGAAAAACCAGAGGATGAGAAAAACCAGATGAGAAAACCAGAGGATGAGAAAAAATAGAGAACAAGAAAAACCAGAGGATGAGAAAAACCAGAGAACAAGAAAAACCAGAGGATGAGAAAAACCAGAGATGAGAAAAACCAGAGAAAAACCAGAGAACAAGAAAAACCAGAGGATGAGAAAAACCAGAGGATGAGAAAAACCAGAGAACAAGAAAAACCAGAGGATGAGAAAAACCAGAGGATGAGAAAAACCAGATGAGAAAAACCAGAGAACAAGAAAAAACAGAGGATGAGAAAAACCAGATGAGAAAGACCAGAGGATGAGAAAAACCAGAGGATGAAAAAAACCAGAGGATAGAAAAACCAGAGGATAGAAAAACCAGAGAACGAGAAAAACCAGAGGATAAGAAAAACCAGAGGATGAGAAAAACCAGAGGATGAGAAAAACCAGAGGATAAGAAAAACCAGAGGATAAGAAAAACCAGAGGATAAGAAAAACCAGAGGATAAGAAAAACCAGAGGATGAGAAAAACCAGAGAACAAGAAAAACCAGAGGATGAGAAAAACCAGAGGATGAAAAAAACCAGAGGATAGAAAAACCAGAGAATGAGAAAAACCAGAGAATGAGAAAAACCAGAGGATGAGAAAAACCAGATGAGAAAACCAGAGGATGAGAAAAAATAGAGAACAAGAAAAACCAGAGGATGAGAAAAACCAGAGAACAAGAAAAACCAGAGGATGAGAAAAACCAGACGAGAAAAACCAGAGAACAAGAAAAACCAGAGAACAAGAAAAACCAGAGGATGAGAAAAACCAGATGAGAAAAACCAGAGAACAAGAAAAACCAGAGGATGAGAAAAACCAGAGGATGAGAAAAACCAGAGGATGAGAAAAACCAGAGAACAAGAAAAACCAGAGGATGAGAAAAACCAGAGGATGAGAAAAACCAGAGGATGAGAAAAACCAGAGGATGAGAAAAACCAGAGGATAGAAAAACCAGAGGATAGAAAAACCAGAGGATAGAAAAACCAGAAAAACCAGAGGATGAGAAAAACCAGAGGATGAGAAAAACCAGAGGATGAGAAAAACCAGAGGATGAGAAAAACCAGAGGATGAGAAAAACCAGAGGATGAGAAAGACCAGAGGATAAGAAAAACCAGAGGATGAAAAAAACCAGAGGATAGAAAAACCAGAGAATGAGAAAAAGCAGAGGATGAGAAAAACCAGATGAGAAAAACCAGAGGATGAGAAAAACCAGAGGATGAGAAAAACCAGATGAGAAAAACCAGAGGATGAGAAAAAACAGAGAACAAGAAAAACCAGAGGATGAGAAAGACCAGAGGATAAGAAAAACCAGAGGATGAAAAAAACCAGAGGATAGAAAAACCAGAGAATGAGAAAAAGCAGAGGATGAGAAAAACCAGAGGATGAGAAAAACCAGAGGATGAGAAAAACCAGAGGATGAGAAAAACCAGAGGATGAGAAAAACCAGAGAACAAGAAAAACCAGAGGATGAGAAAAACCAGATGAGAAAAACCAGAGGATGAGAAAAACCAGAACAAGAAAAACCAGAGGATGAGAAAAACCAGAGAACAAGAAAAACCAGAGGATGAGAAAAACCAGAGAACAAGAAAAACCAGAGAACAAGAAAACCAGAGGATGAGAAAAACCGGATGAGAAAAACCAGAGAAAAAGAAAAACCAGAGGATGAGAAAAACCAGACAAGAAAACAGAGGACAAGAGAAACCAGATGAGAAAAACCAGAGGACGAGAAAAACCAGAGAACAAGAAAAACCAGAGGATGAGAAAAACCAGAGAACAAGAAAAACCAGAGAACAAGAAAAACCAGAGGATGAGAAAAACCAGAGAACAAGAAAAACCAGAGGATGAGAAAAACCAGAGAACAAGAAAAAACAGAGGATGAGAAAAACCAAAGAACAAGAAAAACCAGAGAACAAGAAAAACCAGAGGATGAGAAAAACAAGAGAACAAGAAAACCAGAGGATGAGAAAAACCAGATGAGAAAAACCAGAGAAAAAGAAAAACCAGAGGATGAGAAAAAACAGACAAGAAAACAGAGGACAAGAAAAACCAGACGAGAAAAACCAGAGGCGAAGAAAAAACAGAGAACAAGAAAAACCAGAGGATGAGAAAAACCAGATGAGAAAAACCAGAGGACAAGAAAAAACAGAGGATGAGAAAAACCAGATGAGAAAACAGAAGACAAGAAAAACCAGACGAGAAAAACCAGAGGACGAGAAAAACCAGAGAAAAAGAAAAAATAGAGGATGAGAAAAACCAGAGGACGAGAAAAAACAGACAAGAAAAACCAGAGGACAAGAAAAATCAGAGGACAAAAAAACCAGAGGATGAGAAAAACCAGAGAACAAGAAAAACCAGAGGATGAGAAAAACCAGATGAGAAAAACCAGAGGATGAGAAAAACCAGAGGACCTGTGAAGAAAATTAAATGAGGTCAAACTAAGGTTTTAAAGAAAATATGTTTATATATATATATATATATACTATATATATATATATATATATATATATATATATATAATATATAAATACTTACCAACATTGTCACCCATATAATTTTGCTGTTGATCATTTTTCCTGCCACAATTTTGCTTCAGGTAATAGGACCCATCTGCACAGTGGACACCACGTGGAGTCCTGTTACCTACAGCACAGGAAGTCAGTCGTGAAACTGTGGCAGATGAAATGGGCTGCACTGCAATCAAAGTAATAATAAAGAGTGGAAAACAGAATAGATAGCAAAACCAACTGTGGTTCTATTCTAATGAGGGGTACGAAAAACTAATTGTGAATCCTTGGTTATCACCCCTTCAAAATCACATGTGAACAGCCAGTGGGAACATACAGTAGCTGACAGTGTGGCTGCATTAGCAGCTGTGGATACTGCTAGTATAACATTATCTTCCTTCCAGGTGAAAGTCATGCTGCGAATCTGCCCAGCCCCAGCAGGAGTCACCTCAGAGTCCAGTTCCTTCTTGAAAGTCGACCCCCGTAAAAAGCAGATCACCCTGTTTGACCCAGCCACCAACACCCCTCAGAATACTACGCAGAAGCGGGGCAGCCAGGTGCCACCGAAGATGTTCGCCTTTGATGCTGTCTTCCCACATGATGCCTCGCAGGTTAGTGAAAGGGGTGCACATGTCACATTATTACTCTATGATGCTTCGCAGGTTAATGAAAGGGGTGCACATGTCACATTATTACTCTATGATGTCTCACAGGTTAGTGAAAGGGGTGCACATGTCACATTATTACTCTATGATGTTTCACAGGTTAATGAAAGGGGTGCACATGTCACATTATTACTCTATGATGCCTCGCAGGTTAGTGAAAGGGGTGCACATGTCACATTATTACTCTATGATGTCTCACAGGTTAGTGAAAGGGGTGCACATGCCACATTATTACTCTATGATGCCTCGCAGGTTAGTGAAAGGGGTGCACATGCCACATTATTACTCTATGATGTCTCGCAGGTTAATGAAAGGGGTGCACATGTCACATTATTACTCTATGATGTCTTGTGGGTTAGTGAAAGGGGTGCACATGTCACATTATTACGCTAAAGAAAGAATTGGTCACGACTTCCTGTATCATATACCATGTATTAATCTACTGTATGTGTTTTAGTGAATGCATGTATTTGTCTTCATACCTGTCTACCTTTCTGTCTGTCTGTCTGTCTAGTTAACATCCTAGTGGTCTGTCTGTCTGTGTGTCTGTCCAGCTAACAGCAAATCCAACTTAAGGTAGGACAGGCATGCATCATTTCTGACTGTTTCCCCTTGCACATTGCATAGTTCACGACTATCGAACAAAATACATACAGTATGAAGTATAGTATCAAGCTTGAGCAAATACACATACTAAAATCTTTGAATGTTACAGTATCTATACTGGATGTTAAAATAATGTAACCCTTAAATCCTGTGTCTGATGTAGAGAGAGAGGGGTTCCTAAAGGAGTTTAATAAACACAATCCTGTGACTTAGCGAGGGGGGGGTTCCTGAAGGAGTTTAATAAACACAATCCTGTGACGTAGCGAGGGAGGGGTTTCTGAAGGAGTTTAATAAACACAATCCTGTGACGTAGCGAGGGAGGGGTTCCTGAAGGAGTTTAATAAACACAATCCTGTGACGTAGCGAGGGAGGGGTTCCTGAAGGAGTTTAATAAACACAATCCTGTGACGTAGCGAGGGAGGGGTTCCTGAAGGAGTTTAATAAACACAATCCTGTGACGTAACGAGGGAGGGGTTCCTAAAGGAGTTTAATAAACACAATCCTGTGGCGTAGCGAGGGAGGGGTTCCTAAAGGAGTTTAATAAACACAATCCTGTGACGTAGCGAGGGAGGGGTTCCTGAAGGAGTTTAATAAACACAATCCTGTGACGTAGCGAGGGAGGGGTTCCTGAAGGAGTTTAATAAACACAATCCTGTGACGTAGCGAGGGAGGGGTTCCTGAAGGAGTTTAATAAACACAATCCTGTGACGTAGCGAGGGAGGGGTTCCTGAAGGAGTTTAATAAACACAATCCTGTGACGTAGCGAGGGAGGGGTTCCTGAAGGAGTTTAATAAACACAATCCTGTGACGTAGCGAGGGAGGGGTTCCTGAAGGAGTTTAATAAACACAATCCTGTGACGTAGCGAGGGAGGCGTTCCTGAAGGAGTTTAATAAACACGATCCTGTGACGTAGCGAGGGAGGGGTTCCTGAAGGAGTTTAATAAACACGATCCTGTGGCGTAGCGAGGGAGGGGTTCCTGAAGGAGTTTAATAAACACGATCCTGTGACGTAGCAAGGGAGGGGTTCCTGAAGGAGTTTAATAAACACAATCCTGTGACGTAGCGAGGGAGGGGTTCCTGAAGGAGTTTAATAAACACGATCCTGTGGCGTAGCGAGGGAGGGGTTCCTGAAGGAGTTTAATAAACACAATCCTGTGGCGTAGCGAGGGGGGAGTTCCTGAAGGAGTTTAATAAACACAATCCTGTGTTTGTGGCAGTGAGGGAGGGGTTCCTGAAGGAGTTTAATAAATATAATCCTGTGTTTGTGGCAGCGAGGGAGGGGTTCCTGAAGGAGTTTAATATACACATTTTAATGAGGACACCCAGCCTTCCCAAAGGCTCCCATGGAGACCAATCCATTTCCCAGGATAACTGCAGCACAGAGCCTGTGGTTTCCTGCACCCCCTGCTGGTAAGAGGCTCCCGCGGTTCTGTTGTCTGTTCCCATTCATCACAGTAACCTCTCCTGTGTCTCCGGACAGGCTGAAGTGAGCGCCGGCACGGTGGCAGAGGTCATCCAGTCCGTGGTGGACGGGGCGGACGGCTGTGTGTTCTGCTTCGGACACACCAAGCTCGGTCAGTGCAGCCTTTCACTGAACACACTGGTCAGCCTGGCCTCTCCACAGACTTGAAAACGGGGCCTGTTATACACAGCTCCTTTTATTCTAGTCTGTTATTATTGCTGTGTTTTTGTTTTGTTTTTTTAAATGTGATTGAAAATGTATTTACTTTTATTTGAAATAGTCTTTTTATTATCTTTATGCTATTTTAATGTTTTATTATGCTGTGTGTGTGCATTATTTTCTGTAAAGCACCTTGGGGTCTATGAAGTAAGGTGCTATATAAATGAAATAAATAAATATATTTTAATTAGTCATGTTACTAGTTAGGTGGAGGAAGGCTTTTTCTGAAAATGTAATGTCAAGAAGTACAATATGTACATATAGATATATAATAGATGAGCTTCAATGAGTTATAGGAAAATATTTCCATCTGGGGTTTACACGTCTACACGTCGAGTATAAACTGTCACAGAAACCCGAGATGGAATTTATTTCCTTTAACTCACTGAAGCCTATCTGTTATTTTTTATAATACAGGGATATTGGGATCTGTAATAAAAGACAATAAACAAGTGTTAAGGTTCAAATTGCAAGTGAATTTAATGAATAATAATAACGTACATTAACTCAGCATTAAAGAATCTTAAATATCATTTTCTTTTTGATAATTCAGGAACAGTGAATTAAACTGGATAGATAATGAATGATTTTTTAAGGAAAATGTGTTTCAATGGGGTATGCTTTTTTTTTTTTTTTTTAATTATTAGTTGCTGTCAGAGAGATTTGTGACACTCGCTTGGTTGCTGCTCCTGTTAGTGAAGGATGATTGTAAATATTTACAGAGACAGATTTGTTAAAAGTGCCTAAATAAACACGAATTGTGTTTGTTGGTGTAGAGTGATTGAAAACGAGACGTTTTGTTGAACGTAGTGGGGGTGCACAAGAGTCACATATTGGCCAAAGGTCAAGTATAATCTCTAGAGCAGGGCTATTCAACCATGGTCCTGGGGGGCTGCTGTCCCTCCTGGTTTTTGTTCTAACTGTACACTAAAATGATTAATTGGTCCAATTAAGCTTCTAATAAGCACTTCATTTGTCCAATTAAGTAATTTAGGGTACAGTTGGAACAAAAACCATGAGGTACTGTGGCCCTCCAGGACCAGGGTTGAATAGCCCTGCTCTAGATGAATACCATTTTGACGGCACTGCTGCAGTATTACACCTTTTTATTTTTAATGGCTCAGAATGCAAATATAGCCTTCATCCATGTATATATATATATATATATATATATATATATATATATATATATATATATATATATATATATATATATATATATATACACACACACACACAGTATAATGTCTGGCTTGTTTTAGGAAACTATCAACTCATGTAATAAAAGGGGATGAACCTATCCCAAAAGTATTGTTTCACTATATTCTGTACATGTGCACATGCGATGTCCTCTGTGCACCACTGCTGCTACTTTTTCTTATATTCACTAGTTGCTCACAAAAAATCTCTCAGCTACAGTAAATAAAACATGCTATTTTTATCCAATTCACGTAACTGCCCTACAAAAACTGGGCAGCAGACATAAGCAAACTGTAGGTAATGCAAACTTCAGACAGAATGAACACGCAGCTTAAATAGCCATTACTGGACCAGGCTTTTGTAACTGTTAAACATAAACTATGATTAATGAAAATGCTAAACCACTAAAGCTGAATGTACAAAGAATATCAATAGAGTGCAAGTATATTATATTACCCAATAGCCGTAATGAATGTTTGAACAAAACGCAAGGCAGTAATTCAGTCCTGGGGTTCATCCACATTGCCTCATCCGAACCCCTCACTTGAATTACTACCTTGTTTGTGGTGCTCAGCCAGCCACTGTATTGTTTTTGTAATGGTTTCAGTAGTAACAAAGGCCCTCTCTCCCACCGCTGCTCAGTGTGTGTGAGTGAGCATGGAGCGCAGCAGGCATGCCCAGGGGTGAACAGTGATGTCATACTTCAGAGTAATCCAGGGACAAGGAGGGTGCTGCATCAGCATGCAGTCTATACAACGACTGTCCTGCAATGGGAGACTGGGAAGATGAATCGGACAATTTCTATAGGGTCTCTATTTGTTAGATCTTTAACCCATAGTAACCCTTACAAATTATCTTAATTAATAAAACTGCCTACATACAGAAAGCAAGTTCCAGAAAAGAAATGACTTTATTACATATATGAATAAACAATGTGTGTGTGTGTGTCTATATATATATATATATATATATATATATATATATATATATATATATATATATATATATATATAAAACGCCACATACTGCACCAAGAGTGTCATATAATCTGGCTTCATTCATTCATTCCTCAGTAAAGAGTACGGTGCAGCTTCCCATTGCACTTCATTCTCAGTCAGTGCCACCAAATAAAGCAGCAATTCAGTGCACTGTAAATCTGTATTAGAAAACAACACTCCGCTGCGACAGGGATGTAGACTTAAAGTGCTTCCATTTCTCTGCCTGACAGGAAAGTCATATACCATGATGGGAAAAGATGACTCCATGCAGACCCTTGGAATCATCCCCTGCTCCATATCCTGGCTGTTCAGGCTGATAAACGAGAGGAAGGAGAAGACTGGTGCACGCTTTTCAGTCCGAGCCTCTGCTGTCGAGGTCTGGGGGAAAGACGAAAAGCTCAAGGACCTGCTTTCAGAGGTGGCTACAGGCAGTCTCCAGGACGGCCAGTCTCCAGGAGTCTATCTCTGTGAAGACCCCATCTGTGGCATGCAGGTAGGCATGGATACATGTCGGATGTTTTTTAGCAAGCAAGGCAGCTTGATGCTGTGGTGTTATACAAGTTTAACACACACACATGCACACATCTACAATCAGCCACGTTGAGTGAAGGATACATTCAGTATGGAATGGAATCTAATTATTGAGCATGCATTCATTATTTTAAACTCATTAAACTTAATTACCTCATGATTTTGTAAACATGAAATTAAATGTTATTGTAATTAACTAAAGCGTTCCAAGAGTCAGCATCATTAAACAATGTAAACATTTTAACAAGCGTGATGCGCTTAATTTGTTATACTGTGTACAAGCATTGCATTTTCATACATTATGATAATGGGTGATGTTAACAATGTAAAGCCTGTAATCCGATTAGATACTGTAGTGTTCTCTGAACCCTTTACCTGCTGGAGTGTCCTGCACATCTTCTAGTCTTCGATTGCCTGCTGCCCTTATTGTTTAAACGTGATTATTGAAGAGTCAACACATTTACTCTCTCTGAAAAGCATATGGATGCCAGCTGGCATTCTAGGAACCTGTAGCACTGGCGCCCATGGGCACTCCTGGATCTAAAGGGTTAAATACAGTGTATAGCAGTACAGCTTCATCCAGGACCATGGAACAGCTGAGAGCTTTGTCTTAATTAGAGGAGTGTGCTCCCCAAAACATCTCTACCAACAGAGCAGACCTATGGAATTGAAATCGAGCCAAGAGTGAATGTGCTTTTTCACATGCTGAAGTCCCTATAGTGCAAGTGGTTAGCTTTTTTCCTTTCTGTGCCCGTAATACTTAATTATTTTGACCTACTATATTTAAAGCTAGAAAGATAATTCATGAGGAGAATTGAATTGATCTGTTTAAGCCCTCTTTTTGCTGTAGCCAGTTTAATATGCTGGCTTCGTAGCTACTCATTAAAATAACCTTTGTTGTGGACTGCATATTTTATTGTAAGTAACAAGCTCACGAGCACAAATAATACAGATGGGTATTAGAGAGGAATGCATTCTTTTTGCTGAGTGGATGAATCCTGAGCAATAATTCTAGGCTTCTGAAAAGCAATGTTAATCTTGTGTAAAATTTAGTGGAGAGATTTTCAGTCAATCCGCTTCCCTGCCTTAGTGACAGTCTATCACATACCCACTTTATATTAAACTTAGTGACACTTTTCAGTGACCACAACTACAGAGGTACTGGAACTGCTTCGCCCTGAGCTTATACCTTACAGCAACGGTGTCCAATCCCGGTCCTGGAGGGCCATTCCACTCCAGGTTTAACAGGTAAAATTAGATAATGAACTGCTTCAGGGACTGAATGGAGGGTTAATTGGCTCAGTTAAATTATTTAGAACAGGATTGGAACAAAGATCAGGACTGGAAGGGCCAGCTTAGTTCATCCCTACCTTATACATTTCACGCAAATAAAATGCACCAGTAGAGCAGTGCTTCAATGATACATGGCCCCAAGGTGCCTGAAGTTGTTCCAGATGCCTTCAGCACAGTCTATTCTTTCCAAACAGCTTCAGAACCAGAGTGAGCTCCGAGCCCCCACTGCGGAGAAGGCAGCTTTCTTCCTCGACGCCGCCATTGCCTCCCGCCGCAGCAGCAAGCCAGACTGCGACGAAGAGGAGCAGCGCAACTCACACATGCTCTTCACCCTGCACGTTTACCAGTACCGCATGGACAAGAGCGGCAAGGGAGGCAGTAAGTCAGCCTGCCATACCGGGGGCTCTATTCTGAGAGGAGAATTACCAAGCCGTCCTTGTGGGAGTTGATATCCTGTAGGGGCAGCCACAGCCCTGTATGACCTATTGATGTAGGGTTTTTGGGTTGTGATTTCAAAGATAATGTCTAGCAAATGCAGATGGAAAAAGAAAAAGGAAAAGATCTGATTCAGACTGTTTCTAAACCTTCATAAATATACAACAGGAATTTGGTTCCAGTGGTAATACTAGTGTAATACATATTATGATATTCTGTTGAGCCCACATTGATAAACACTGATAAATACAAATTGATAAGTACACACAGATACATGCTGATAAGTATTCACTGATAAGTACATGCTGATAAGTATACATTGATAAGTACACACTGATAAGTATACATTGATAAGTACACACTGATAAGTACTCACTGATAAGTACTCACTGATAAGTATACATCGATAAGTACACACTGATAAGTACTCACTGATAAGTGCACACTGATAAGTACACGCTGATAAGTACTCACTGATAAGTATACATCTATAAATACACGCTGATAAGTACACACTGATAAGTATACATTGATAAGTACACGCTGATAAGTACTCACTGATAAGTACACACTGATACACAGTGATAAGTACACAATGATAAGTACACAATGATAAGTACACAGTGATAAGTACACATTGATAAGTACACGCTGATAAGCAGACATAGATAAGTATACATCAATAAGTACACGCTGATAAGTACTCACTGATAAGTATGCATCTATAAGTACACGCTGATAAGTACACACTGATAAGTATACATTGATAAGTATACATTGATAAGTACACGCTGATAAGTACTCACTGATAAGTACACACTGATACACAGTGATAAGTACACAATGATAAGTATACACTGATAAGTACTCACTGATAAGTGCACACTGATAAGTACACGCTGATAAGTACTCACTGATAAGTACTCACTGATAAGTATACATCTATAAATACACGCTGATAAGTACACACTGATAAGTATACATTGATAAGTATACATTGATAAGTACACGCTGATAAGTACTCACTGATAAGTACACACTGATAAGTACACACTGATACACAGTGATAAGTACACAATGATAAGTACACAATGATAAGTACACATTGATAAGTACACGCTGATAAGCAGACATTGATAAGTACATATTGATAAGTACACATTGATACACACTGATTAGTAAACATTGGCACTGCTGGAGTGAGAGCAAGCTTGTATAAGTTAATGACTTTAAGCACCCAATGAAGGTTATTATAGGGCGAGAGAAGCAGGACACAAAGAGCCATTGGCGCTGTTTATGTCAGTAACGATCACAGTAAGATGTTCTGGTTCAGTTTAAGTGCGGGTATCACATTAGGAAACAATGGCAGGGCGTTCTGTGAATCAGGCTGAGTAATAGGGAACTCCGTCCTGACTCAAGTTACTGAACCCAGGTCAAGGAATTCCACATGAGTTGCTCATGACATGTGTGCATCAGTGTACCTGGACGTTTGGGTGATCCTCACACGTGCACCAGCCTGCAACAAACATGCTAATGCAAATGCTGATATGTGAAGTTCATCTGCATACAGTAGCTTGACCGGGATTCACAGCATGAGCTCCTCTTAAATGTGGATGGAGAGAGGCCTTGAGCACTGTGAGGTATGAACCATGAAGGAAGACTTACCCCTTCTACCCCTCCCTCTCTCTCTTTTATCTCCCTCCGCGGTAGTGTCTGGGGGGCGCAGCCGCCTGCACCTCATCGACCTGGGCAGCTGTGTGAAGGTGCTGGGCAAGAGCCGGGACAGTGGGGCTGGACTGTGCCTCTCACTGTCAGCACTGGGGAACGTGATCCTCGCCCTCGTCAATGGCAGCAAGCACATCCCATACAAGTAAGGGCTCCATGTGGCATTGTTCGCTCATGGACACATTCTGTATGTTTGAGTAAAAAGAAATCGCACCAACAGGATACCTTAAAGCAAAGATAAAGATTTCGATAAACAAACCTTATTGATGAGGTATGCATGAATGAACATGAACAAAAATTGGCATAACACCTATTTGGATCAAAGATCCCCTACCGGGCCGTAGGATGAGGCAGGAGACCCCCATAGAACTATACTTAGGATTTGGAAGTAGGAGATGGAGGCAGGTGGGGGGGGGGGGTTGCGAAAGAACAAATGCCAAAGGAAAGGGGAGTTAACAGGTTATTTATACGCGGTAATTATTCAATTTGGATTCATTAGATGATATGATTCAATTGGATGAAGTGATAATTGTGAGGGAGTTTGTCCAGCCTCCCAAACTAAAGTTGTAAACGAAATTAAATTAAGTTCAGATTACATAACTAACTCAGGTGCCATCAATATTAAGCTTTACTCTAACGGTTCCTGTATGGTATATTGGACTACCCCTCTCTCTAGTGTTAAACATAGGCACATTGCTATGGCTACATTCATTTCAGAATATTTTTAAAGAGTAGTTAAATCAACTCTCTGCCCGTTGGGCAAATGCAATGTTTTACTGTGTGGTTTTAATTTAAATATAACACATTTACATTGCAAAATACAACTAAACACTCTGGAGAGCTCTAATGTAATGCATGTTTCAGGCCAGTTATTGGAATTATATTGCTGCTGGGTGATAATATAAATGTGCACAATAAGGGTTTTGTATAAGCCACCGATCCTCGGTAAAATGGAATTACAATTAGTGCTACTGTCAGGAATTGTTGCCTAAGTGAAAATTGAATGAAATAATTTAAGCAAGTGTACTTTGTGTTTTTGCCAAAAATGTCTATTACATACTGGCACTGGCTGTAATTAAAATGACTGCACTTTATTTTAGTATTTAAATGTATGTATTGGCATACAGAATATTTTTTCAGTTCTATGATCTATAATGCATCAAGTAAAGGAAAAGCCTAAAACAACTTTTGAAACATATTCTAAATTATTAAGCATTCCATGAACTAAAAATCTGTGGGCTTAAAAGAACATTAATTAACGGGAATTTTTCCTGGCTGTCCAGTCATAGTGTGCAGGGATTACATGTCATTACTTTAAATCTAAATAACTCTGGGATAATTATGGATCTAAATGAGTCAGTAAGACAATGACTGGCTAAACTGCCTTAAAATAAATACATTTAAATGAAATGAGCATTATTACAATCATAATTATTACATATGCTCCCTTAAGGATAAGTGATAAATAAGATAGGTAAAGATTAAGACATCTAGAAGTTTCAATGGCTGGCACCAGCCTTTCAGCCTCACAAAAACACTCTAAAAATAGTTTTCCTTTTAAAATCTCTTCCGTTTTTAATCTCCAGCACCCAACCCTGTGTGTAATAATGTAAAAAAAATTTATATAATCTTCAGAGCAGTAATGGAGCAAGCCATGAACGTGGGTCTGGGTGCTGTTGCTCCTGCTCGGAAATGAACCAAACACATTCTATAACAACAGAATATCTGTTAATGCACTGTCTCTAACAATCTTTACTGTGTACTAACTATCTGTCCAGCAGGCCATGGGGATGCGGTGCCCATGCAGTGCAGGAAAAATAGGCTTCAGATGAAGCTCAAAATTCGGTACACAATTTGAACTTCAGAACATTTGATGGGATTGTAACAGCTAAATCAGTACAGTTGGAGGGTATGCATTATTAGATAGACCATGTCATATTATATGCTTGCTTTAATAAAGACATTAATCCACTCATTCCCAAGGATTAACAGACTTGTGGCTAGAATTTTAAACTCCTATTGACGTGTTAAAATATACAGGGAAGATACTGTGAAAAGAGGTTAAAAACAAACTAATGCGGGTTATTTAGTTCCATTTAATCAGCATTGTGTATTCAGCAGAGCTTTTTGGTGAATGTTTATAAAAAAGGCAGAAGAGCAATAATATAAATCCACACTGCCCAGCCCTGTCCTGTCTGTAATGCAACCCGCACTGCACAGCCCTGTCCTGTTTGTAATGCAACCCGCACACAGCCCTGTCCTGTCTGTAATGCAACCCGCACTGCCCAGCCCTGTCCTGTCTGTAATGCAATCCACACTGCACAGCCCTGTCCTGTCTGTAATGCAACCCGCACTGCACAGCCCTGTCCTGTCTGTAATGCAACCCGCACTGCCCAGCCCTGTCCTGTCTGTAATGCAACCCGCACTGCCCAGCCCTGTCCTGTCTGTAATGCAACCCACACTGCCCAGCCCTGTCCTGTCTGTAATGCAACCCGCACTGCACAGCCCTGTCCTGTCTGTAATGCAACCCACACTGCACAGCCCTGTCCTGTCTGTAATGCAACCCCCACACTGCCTGTCAATGCAACCTGTCCTGTCTGTAATGCAACCCACACTGCACAGCCCTGTCCTGTCTGTAATGCAACCCACACTGCACAGCCCTGTCCTGTCTGTAATGCAATCCACACTGCCCAGCCCTGTCCTGTCTGTAATGCAATCCACACTGCACAGCCCTGTCCTGTCTGTAATGCAATCCACACTGCACAGCCCTGTCCTGTCTGTAATGCAATCCACACTGCACAGCCCTGTCCTGTCTGTAATGCAATCCACACTGCACAGCCCTGTCCTGTCTGTAATGCAATCCACACTGCACAGCCCTGTCCTGTCTGTAATGCAATCCACACTGCACAGCCCTGTCCTGTCTGTAATGCAATCCACACTGCACAGCCCTGTCCTGTCTGTAATGCAATCCACACTGCACAGCCCTGTCCTGTCTGTAATGCAATCCACACTGCACAGCCCTGTCCTGTCTGTAATGCAATCCACACTGCACAGCCCTGTCCTGTCTGTAATGCAACCCACACTGCACAGCCCTGTCCTGTCTGTAATGCAATCCACACTGCACAGCCCTGTCCTGTCTGTAATGCAACCCACACTGCAATCCAGCCCTGTCCTGTCTGTAATGCAACCCACACTGCCCAGCCCTGTCCTGTCTGTAATGCAACCCACACTGCACAGCCCTGTCCTGTCTGTAATGCAACCCACACTGCACAGCCCTGTCCTGTGTAATGCAATCCACACTGCACAGCCCTGTCCTGTCTGTAATGCAACCCGCACTGCCCAGCCCTGTCCTGTCTGTAATGCAACCCACACTGCCCAGCCCTGTCCTGTCTGTAATGCAACCCACACTGCACAGCCCTGTCCTGTCTGTAATGCAATCCACACTGCACAGCCCTGTCCTGTCTGTAATGCAATCCACACTGCACAGCCCTGTCCTGTCTGTAATGCAATCCACACTGCCCAGCCTGTAATGCAACCCACACTGCACAGCCCTGTGCACAGCCCTGTCCTGTCTGTAATGCAATCCACACTGCACAGCCCTGTCCTGTCTGTAATGCAATCCACACTGCACAGCCCTGTCCTGTCTGTAATGCAACCCACACTGCCCAGCCCTGTCCTGTCTGTAATGCAACCCGCACTGCCCAGCCCTGCAAATGCCCCACACTGCCCAGCCCTGTCCTGTCTGTAATGCAACCCACACTGCACAGCCCTGTCCTGTCTGTAATGCAATCCACACTGCACAGCCCTGTCCTGTCTGTAATGCAATCCACACTGCACAGCCCTGTCCTGTCTGTAATGCAATCCACACTGCACAGCCCTGTCCTGTCTGTAATGCAACCCACACTGCACAGCCCTGTCCTGTCTGTAATGCAATCCACACTGCACAGCCCTGTCCTGTCTGTAATGCAATCCACACTGCACAGCCCTGTCCTGTCTGTAATGCAATCCACACTGCACAGCCCTGTCCTGTCTGTAATGCAACCCACACTGCACAGCCCTGTCCTGTCTGTAATGCAACCCACACTGCACAGCCCTGTCCTGTCTGTAATGCAATCCACACTGCACAGCCCTGTCCTGTCTGTAATGCAATCCACACTGCACAGCCCTGTCCTGTCTGTAATGCAATCCACACTGCACAGCCCTGTCCTGTCTGTAATGCAATCCACACTGCACAGCCCTGTCCTGTCTGTAATGCAATCCACACTGCACAGCCCTGTCCTGTCTGTAATGCAATCCACACTGCACAGCCCTGTCCTGTCTGTAATGCAATCCACACTGCACTGCCTGTCTGTAATGCAATCCACACTGCACAGCCCTGTCCTGTCTGTAATGCAATCCACACTGCACAGCCCTGTCCTGTCTGTAATGCAATCCACACTGCACAGCCCTGTCCTGTCTGTAATGCAATCCACACTGCACAGCCCTGTCCTGTCTGTAATGCAATCCACACTGCACAGCCCTGTCCTGTCTGTAATGCAATCCACACTGCACAGCCCTGTCCACACTGCACAGCCCTGTCCTGTCTGTAATGCAACCCACACTGCACAGCCCTGTCCTGTCTGTAATGCAACCCACACTGCACAGCCCTGTCCTGTCTGTAATGCAATCCACACTGCACAGCCCTGTCCTGTCTGTAATGCAATCCACACTGCACAGCCCTGTCCTGTCTGTAATGCAATCCACACTGCACAGCCCTGTCCTGTCTGTAATGCAACCCACACTGCACAGCCCTGTCCTGTCTGTAATGCAATCCACACTGCACAGCCCTGTCCTGTCTGTAATGCAATCCACACTGCACAGCCCTGTCCTGTCTGTAATGCAATCCACACTGCACAGCCCTGTCCTGTCTGTAATGCATCAGAAAAGGGTCAGCAATATGAGATGAAGGGATGCTGCTTCAGCAGTAATGTAAGCACATGTCTATTACATCCTTAGCAGATAATATATTATGAGGATTCATTTCGGACGAGTTGTGATAAGAAATAACCCCTGAATTAAAGGCACATACATTGGCATTTAATTTGTATGCAAAGTCATCTTTTATCATTTGCAGCAACAGCCTTTCTTCAAAAGCCTGTATTAAACTGCGAAAATGTCAGGCTGATATGGTGGGATATTACGTTAAACCAAATTTCAAGTTGCTAAGCAACAGTGTCAAGGACAAAACCCCATTATGTGTGTGTATCTGTGTGTCTATTGCCATTTTTTTAAAATATTCTAACTGTGTACAAAACACTGGTAGTTGATATCCCAAGTAATATAAGTAGCCTGTAGTTGTAAAAGCCAGGGTCATCTTAACTTTTAAAGGGTGAGCCAGGTTTAGTAGATTACACTTAACTGATCAGAGTCCTTCAAGGATAATGTATTTACGTTCTATCACAGGATCACTGTAAAGTTTATTATTATTATTATTATAAAAAATACTTTTCGCTCCCCAATCACAGCTGTATAAATTTTGCTGTTTCCATAGTAACATGATTCATTGTCGCTGCTTCCCTCAATAAAAGTTAACAACTCAAATACAGCCACGGTGGCTGGTTCCAGCATGCAGCACGCAGGAAGGTGCAAGAAAACAAACAGAAATTCCAGCAGGAAGGCAGTCAGCTGCCTTCCACAAACCCCAAAGAGCTTCAACAAATTTAAATGGGGTTTGAAACGTGGTTCTGTTTCTTTGTGGCAGGGACAGCAAGCTCACTATGCTGCTTCGTGAGTCTCTGGGAAACATGAACTGCCGCACTACCATGATTGCACACATCTCAGCAATCGCCAGCAACTTTGCAGAGACACTTTCCACGGTCCAGATTGCATCCCGAGTGCTGAGGATGAAGAAGAAGAAGACTAAGGTAAGTGTGCTGACAGGACTAAACCTTTTGTGAGATTCATATTGATAGTCCTGATGGGTATCCATTTCTCACTGTATTCAATACTGCATTGTTGTAGGATTGACAGGACAGACCACTCTGATAGACAGTCCTGCATCATTAAAACACAATCTGACTGCCAGGCCTTGGCACTTACACAACATTCTATTAAAAGCACTGTCATTCACTTTCATTACAAAAGGGATGAGATTCAAAAGGGCCTTTAACGATTCCCCTGCAATAGTAAATGTTTCTCTTTTGCTTTCTCTCCTCTGCTCAGTATACTTCCAGCTCTTCTGGTGGTGAGAGTTCCTGTGAGGAAGGGAGAATACGCCGGCCTACCCAGCTGAGGACATTCCACTCGAGGAACGTGGTCGACGCTGACCTCCCTCTCCTGCACCTGTCTAGCGATCCCGACTACTCGTCCAGCAGCGAGCAGTCCTGCGATACTGTCATCTACGTGGGCCCCAACGGCTCTGCCCTGTCAGACAAGGAACTGACCGACAACGAAGGGCCTCCGGATTCCGTGCCCATAATCCCCTCTCTGCAGAAAAACAAGTGTGAGCCAGAGAAGCAGCAGCCACAAGAAGAAAAGGCTGAGAATGCAGCCGGCAAGGACTGCCTGAAATGCAACACCTTTGCGGAACTGCAGGAGAGGCTAGAGTGCATTGATGGCAGTGAGGAGGTCAGCAAATTCCCCTTTGAAGAGGTTCCTGCACAATATACTGCAAACCTGTTGCCAAAGTATGAGCCAGTGCAAACCCAAGGGGCAGGGCCTCAGGTGGTATCAGAAGCTCACATAACTGAACAGCAGCAGATGAAAGAGTCTGTGGAGAATGGCAATGTTGCCCAAAGCAATGTCCAGAGCATGTCTGCCATCATCTGTCCCAATGGAAACCATTCTGATTTATCCTCAAGCAGGAGCATCACAGGAAGTTGCAGCATGCAGGCTAGCTCCCTACAGAGGGCTCAGAGTTCCACCCTGTACAGCAGCAAGGAATCTCTGACCACTAATAGCTCTGGAGAAACAAAACCAAGGCCAATGGGCTCTCCCAGACTAGGCATTGCCAGCCTAACCAAGACATCTGAGTACAAGCCTCCCTCTTCCCCATCTCAGAGATGTAAGGTGTACACACAGAAGGGAGTACTGCCTTGTCCAGCCCCACTGCCACCCCATAGTCTGGGCAAGGAAAATGGTAAATCCTCTACCGAGTCTTTGCTGGAGCCTGAAGTCAGGACTTCCCCTGTGGGTATGAGCCCCCAGGTCATAAAGAAGTGTGCTGCTCCCATAAGTGGAAGTTCTACTGAGACAACCTTCTCAGAAAATCAGCAGTCTCAGCCTGAGACCAAGAAGGAGGTCAACAGTACCACCACAGTAACAGTTCAGCAGCCCCTGGAGCTGAATGGGGAAGACGAGCTGGTGTTCACGTTGGTTGAAGAGCTGACAATCGGTATGCTGGAAAATGGACGCCCCACGAGCATAATCAGCTTTAACAGCGACTGCTCAGTCCAGGCCATGGCCTCTGGCTCACGGCCTGTCAGTATCATCAGTAGCATCAGTGAAGACCCTGAGAGCTACAACAGTGCTGCCACTTCCACCACTGCTACCATTTCTGATGTCAGCACCACACAGTTCCTGCCAGTGCCCAAAGGTGAAGGGGAAGCCTTGACCACAAATAGCAGCCGTTCCTCCATCAGCTCCTGGCTCAGTGAGAGGAGCACTGGCAGTGATGGAGAGCAGTCCTGTTATAGCTTTGTTGCCCAGCCATGGTATGGGCAAGGGGAGTCCCTAGCAGAACCTCATCTGACCGATTTCCCAGAAGAAATTCAGGACGAATGCCTTCTCTACCTGAACGGGGGAAAGAACTCAGTTGCTGACAACCTATTTGCTGTAGCAGAAAAGGCTGCTGTGAAGAGCTGTCCCAACAAGGCTTCTCCACTAAGAAACTGTCAATTATCAACTTTGGGCAAAACTACAGTCACCATCTCTAATGTTTCAAGCTTGGGTGTCTCAGATGGCTACATGCCCATCAAGACCAACGTCACTGTTCATCCCTGCATTGCAGTCAACACAAGGGTCCTGCAGGATCTCACTCAAGTCATCCCAGCCATTAACATCCCTCAAACTGTGGATAATAAGGTGGCAGTAGTTCCTATCTCCAATTACATCAAGTTTGATGATCCCTGGCTTAAAAGAGATGAGGACACAAATGCTATAGAAGTTATATGCAAGGCCAAACAAGAAAAAAGGTCCTCTGATCCAATAAAGGTGTGGAACTCGGCTGACCGATTCAGTTCCAGTAGTGGGGAGGCAGCCAACTCCCCTGTATATTCTGACAGCCTGAGGAGGGTGGTGGATGGGTGCGAGATGACCTTGTCCAGTTCTGGTAGCCAGAGTCCTATTTATTCCTATGAGGTCCTCAGGACAGGAAGCCTTCCCAGGGGATGGCACCGCTTGAACAGACAAGAGGATCCTGAAGATACCTCCCTTGGGTTCATGGGTGCTGAGTGTAGTGGTATAGGGGCTGCCTCCTCAACTCCTTGCAGCCCAAGGGCCACTCTGGAAAGGAGAGCAGCTTCAGCCAAGCATTGCATTCTTGCCAAGCCAAAAGGAATTCCACCTTTGCCTCCAGTTAGAAAATCCAGCCTGGACCAGAGGAACAGAGCAAGCCCTCTGCACAACACAAGCAGCAGCTGCAGTAGCAGCCAGAACCAAACACTCTCACTCATGGGCAGCCTTCCTGATGATCTGGGCAGCTGTGGGAAGCTGAAAGGGCCCAACATTGAAAGCAGCAGCAAGCTCTTCAGTGCCAAGCTGGAGCAACTTGCTAACCGGACCAACTCCCTGGGAAGGTCTCATACCGGGCACTACAACTGCCTGTCCTTGGAGAGGGCTGAAAGCCTGACTTCGGTTGGATCAAAGAGCATCTTTGGAAGGGACAGCACCATGCCCAGGGCTGGCCGGAGCTTGAGTCGTGCCTCCGTGTCCTCACCCACTGGTCCCAGTGGTGGCAGCGCCACCCCTCAGTCGCCCAAGGCAACCCAGTCCAAGATCTCAGCTGTCAGTAAGCTTCTCCTAGCCAGCCCCAAAGCCAGAATCATGTCAGCTTCCAGCACCAAAACACTGAGCCTTTCCACCAAATCCCTCCCTCAGTCTGTCAACAGAAGCTCCAGCCTACCACCCAATGGCAAAAATCAGATATCCTGGTCCACCCAGTCCCTGTGCAGGAACCGGGGCTCAGGACTGGTTTCCAAACTGCCACTGAGAGCTGTGAACGGACGGATCTCGGAGCTACTTCAGGGAAGTGGTGCATCTCGTGCCAGCCATGTTCGAGGAGCATCGGACTCCGAGGAGAGAGGAGGGCTTCCTGGAGACGAGAAGCCTGTTGTTCATACTCTGCCTTCCCCCTACAGCAAGATCACAGCCCCACGCAAGCCTCACCGCTGCAGCAGCGGCCATGGCAGTGACAACAGCAGTGTTCTAAGTGGGGAGCTCCCTCCAGCCATGGGTAAAACTGCCTTGTTCTACCACAGCGGGGGCAGCAGTGGCTATGAGAGCATGATTCGGGACAGTGAGGCAACAGGAAGTGCCTCGTCTGCCCAGGACTCCATGAGCGAGAACAGCAGCTCAGTTAGTGGCCGAAGAAGCCTCAAAAACCAGAAGAAAAGAAATAATACCGGTAAGTAGAATACCACATGTAAGAAGAAAAAAAAAACAACCCAGATCTGTCTTTGGTGGCTGGTTTGTGAAAGAGCCATTAGAGAAGCAACCCAGATCTGTTTATTACAGTAAATGGTGAAGAGGCCTAAAAAATAAAGGTACGCTGCTCAAGCAATAATTAAGGAAATCAGCAGGTATATATTTACCACAGTATGCTGAAATATGCCTGTATTGCATTTTTCTTTTATTGCTGCATTCAAGAATCCCCCCTTCCCTTCTGCTACTGCAGGTGCACATCAGGGATTGGCCAGGTTTGCGGGGTGAAGGAACAGCCCTCTTTCATCCTTCACTGTTGGCTCATGAGAGGGGAGCACAGTGCTGGGGGGATACACACATCAGCTGTGATGAAGCGAGAGGCTGTAATTATCAAGCCATTAATTATAGCGGGGGGAAAAATGAATACATGAATTACTGCCTGTTATGTTTCTACCCAAACACTCATTAAAGCATTTCTTTATCCATTGGCCTCTATTTGAGATTAAGGTTAATGAAAGAAATTTGTTTTTGTTGTAAGCTGACAGACAGACTAAGTAATCATTTGGCTTCTGAATATGCTCATATAGTAAGCTAGCTTATATGAGGATTTTTGTAAGCTCCGGTATTGTGGAAAGTAGCCTGTTGTAGAAAAATGTAATGACAAGCCTTGGAGCATCACTATGCATTATAAAGGTCATGTAGCTAGCACCTATACGGCTTCTAGAATAACACGATTAATATGGGAATCATTGGTCTTGGAGAATGATATAGTATGCTATATAGGGTGTTTGTCCATATAATATAATGTATAGTGTATTTTGTAGGGTAGTAGACAAGTGTGTAGTGTATGTATGCGTTATATATACAAAGGTTGTGCCCAGCTCAGCCATACACAAATGCACACGTTACACAAGGTGCAACTTGAGATGTCTGGTACATCTTGACAGAAATGTTTTAGAAATGCCTTTTCTACAGCAGCGGTACAAGCTGCCCACTGATGTTTTACCCAGTCTGTACATCCATATGGATGCTTTAATTTAATTAATTTCTCTCACAGTGCTGTAAAACACTGGGAGGGTCAATGTCATGGAAAGATCCTGGGGAATAGTATTGTATCTAAAAGCACTGGAGCAGTCAGGAGACTAGCCTCAGGGATAGTATTGTATATAAAAGCACTAGAGCAGTCAGGAGACTAGCCTCAGGGATAGTATTGTATCTAAAAGCACTGGAGCAGTCAGGGGACTAGCCTCAGGGATAGTATTGTATCTAAAAGCACTGGAGCAGTCAGGGGACTAGCCTCAGGGATAGTATTGTATCTAAAAGCACTGGAGCAGTCAGGGGACTAGCCTCAGGGATAGTATTGTATCTAAAAGCACTGGAGCAGTCAGGGGACTAGCCTCAGGGATAGTAATGTATCTAAAAGCACTGGAACAGTCAGGGGACTAGCCTCAGGAATAGTATTGTATCTAAAAGCACTGGAGCAGTCAGGGACTAGCCTCAGGGATAGTATTGTATCTAAAAGCACTGGAGCAGTCAGGGGACTAGCCTCAGGGATAGTATTGTATCTAAAAGCACTGGAGCAGTCAGGGGACTAGCCTCAGGGATAGTATTGTATCTAAAAGCACTGGAGCAGTCAGGGGACTAGCCTCAGGGATAGTATTGTATCTAAAAGCACTGGAGCAGTCAGGGGACTAGCCTCAGGGATAGTATTGTATCTAAAAGCACTGGAGCAGTCAGGGGACTAGCCTCAGGGATAGTATTGTATCTAAAAGCACTGGAGCAGTCAGGGGACTAGCCTCAGGGATAGTATTGTATCTAAAAGCACTGGAGCAGTCAGGGGACTAGCCTCAGGGATAGTATTGTATCTAAAAGCACTGGAGCAGTCAGGGGACTAGCCTCAGGGATAGTATTGTATCTAAAAGCACTGGAGCAGTCAGGGGACTAGCCTCAGGGATAGTATTGTATCTAAAAGCACTGGAGCAGTCAGGGGACTAGCCTCAGGGATAGTATTGTATCTAAAAGCACTGGAGCAGTCAGGGGACTAGCCTCAGGGATAGTATTGTATCTAAAAGCACTGGAGCAGTCAGGGGACTAGCCTCAGGGATAGTATTGTATCTAAAAGCACTGGAGCAGTCAGGGGACTAGCCTCAGGGATAGTATTGTATCTAAAAGCACTGGAGCAGTCAGGGGACTAGCCTCAGGGATAGTATTGTATCTAAAAGCACTGGAGCAGTCAGGGGACTAGCCTCAGGGATAGTATTGTATCTAAAAGCACTGGAGCAGTCAGGGGACTAGCCTCAGGGATAGTATTGTATCTAAAAGCACTGGAGCAGTCAGGGGACTAGCCTCAGGGATAGTATTGTATCTAAAAGCACTGGAGCAGTCAGGGGACTAGCCTCAGGGATAGTATTGTATCTAAAAGCACTGGAGCAGTCAGGGGACTAGCCTCAGGGATAGTATTGTATCTAAAAGCACTGGAGCAGTCAGGGGACTAGCCTCAGGGATAGTATTGTATCTAAAAGCACTGGAGCAGTCAGGGGACTAGCCTCAGGGATAGTATTGTATCTAAAAGCACTGGAGCAGTCAGGGGACTAGCCTCAGGGATAGTATTGTATCTAAAAGCACTGGAGCAGTCAGGGGACTAGCCTCAGGGATAGTATTGTATCTAAAAGCACTAGAGCAGTCAGGGGACTAGCACTCAGGGACTAGCATTGTATCTAAAAGCACTGGAGCAGTCAGGGGACTAGCCTCAGGGATAGTATTGTATCTAAAAGCACTGGAGCAGTCAGGGGACTAGCCTCAGGGATAGTATTGTATCTAAAAGCACTGGAGCAGTCAGGGGACTAGCCTCAGGGATAGTATTGTATCTAAAAGCACTGGAGCAGTCAGGGGACTAGCCTCAGGGATAGTATTGTATCTAAAAGCACTGGAGCAGTCAGGGGACTAGCCTCAGGGATAGTATTGTATCTAAAAGCACTGGAGCAGTCAGGGGACTAGCCTCAGGGATAGTATTGTATCTAAAAGCACTGGAGCAGTCAGGGGACTAGCCTCAGGGATAGTATTGTATCTAAAAGCACTGGAGCAGTCAGGGGACTAGCCTCAGGGATAGTATTGTATCTAAAAGCACTGGAGCAGTCAGGGGACTAGCCTCAGGGATAGTATTGTATCTAAAAGCACTGGAGCAGTCAGGGGACTAGCCTCAGGGATAGTATTGTATCTAAAAGCACTGGAGCAGTCAGGGGACTAGCCTCAGGGATAGTATTGTATCTAAAAGCACTGGAGCAGTCAGGGGACTAGCCTCAGGGATAGTATTGTATCTAAAAGCACTGGAGCAGTCAGGGGACTAGCCTCAGGGATAGTATTGTATCTAAAAGCACTGGAGCAGTCAGGGGACTAGCCTCAGGGATAGTATTGTATCTAAAAGCACTGGAGCAGTCAGGGGACTAGCCTCAGGGATAGTATTGTATCTAAAAGCACTGGAGCAGTCAGGGGACTAGCCTCAGGGATAGTATTGTATCTAAAAGCACTGGAGCAGTCAGGGGACTAGCCTCAGGGATAGTATTGTATCTAAAAGCACTGGAGCAGTCAGGGGACTAGCCTCAGGGATAGTATTGTATCTAAAAGCACTGGAGCAGTCAGGGGACTAGCCTCAGGGATAGTATTGTATCTAAAAGCACTAGAGCAGTCAGGGGACTAGCCTCAGGGATAGTATTGTATCTAAAAGCACTGGAGCAGTCAGGAGACTAGCCTCAGGGATAGTATTGTATCTAAAAGCACTGGAGCAGTCAGGGGACTAGCCTCAGGGATAGTATTGTATCTAAAAGCACTGGAGCAGTCAGGGACTAGCCTCAGGGATAGTATTGTATCTAAAAGCACTGGAGCAGTCAGGGGACTAGCCTCAGGGATAGTATTGTATCTAAAAGCACTGGAGCAGTCAGGGGACTAGCCTCAGGGATAGTATTGTATCTAAAAGCACTGGAGCAGTCAGGGGACTAGCCTCAGGGATAGTATTGTATCTAAAAGCACTGGAGCAGTCAGGGGACTAGCCTCAGGGATAGTATTGTATCTAAAAGCACTGGAGCAGTCAGGGGACTAGCCTCAGGGATAGTATTGTATCTAAAAGCACTGGAGCAGTCAGGGGACTAGCCTCAGGGATAGTATTGTATCTAAAAGCACTGGAGCAGTCAGGGGACTAGCCTCAGGGATAGTATTGTATCTAAAAGCACTGGAGCAGTCAGGGGACTAGCCTCAGGGATAGTATTGTATCTAAAAGCACTGGAGCAGTCAGGGGACTAGCCTCAGGGATAGTATTGTATCTAAAAGCACTGGAGCAGTCAGGGGACTAGCCTCAGGGATAGTATTGTATATAAAAGCACTGGAGCAGTCAGGAGACTAGCCTCAGGGATAGTATTGTATCTAAAAGCACTGGAGCAGTCAGGGGACTAGCCTCAGGGATAGTATTGTATCTAAAAGCACTGGAGCAGTCAGGGGACTAGCCTCAGGGATAGTATTGTATCTAAAAGCACTGGAGCAGTCAGGATAGCCTCAGGGATTGTATCTAAAAGCACTGGAGCAGTCAGGGGACTAGCCTCAGGGATAGTATTGTATCTAAAAGCACTGGAGCAGTCAGGGGACTAGCCTCAGGGATAGTATTGTATCTAAAAGCACTGGAGCAGGGACAGTATTGTATCTAAAAGCACTGGAGCAGTCAGCCTCAGGGATAGTATTGTATCTAAAAGCACTCAGTCAGGGGACTAGCCTCAGGGATAGTATTGTATCTAAAAGCACTGGAGCAGTCAGGGGACTAGCCTCAGGGATAGTATTGTATCTAAAAGCACTGGAGCAGTCAGGGGACTAGCCTCAGGGATAGTATTGTATCTAAAAGCACTGGAGCAGTCAGGGGACTAGCCTCAGGGATAGTATTGTATCTAAAAGCACTGGAGCAGTCAGGGGACTAGCCTCACTCTAAAAGCACTCAGTCAGGACTAGCCTCATTGTATCTAAAAGCACTGGAGCAGTCAGGGGACTAGCCTCAGGGATAGTATTGTATCTAAAAGCACTGGAGCAGTCAGGGGACTAGCCTCAGGGATAGTATTGTATCTAAAAGCACTGGAGCAGTCAGGGGACTAGCCTCAGGGATAGTATTGTATCTAAAAGCACTGGAGCAGTCAGGGGACTAGCCTCAGGGATAGTATTGTATCTAAAAGCACTGGAGCAGTCAGGGGACTAGCCTCAGGGATAGTATTGTATCTAAAAGCACTGGAGCAGTCAGGGGACTAGCCTCAGGGATAGTATTGTATCTAAAAGCACTGGAGCAGTCAGGGGACTAGCCTCAGGGATAGTATTGTATCTAAAAGCACTGGAGCAGTCAGGGGACTAGCCTCAGGGATAGTATTGTATCTAAAAGCACTGGAGCAGTCAGGGGACTAGCCTCAGGGATAGTATTGTATCTAAAAGCACTGGAGCAGTCAGGGGACTAGCCTCAGGGATAGTATTGTATCTAAAAGCACTGGAGCAGTCAGGGGACTAGCCTCAGGGATAGTATTGTATCTAAAAGCACTGGAGCAGTCAGGGGACTAGCCTCAGGGATAGTATTGTATCTAAAAGCACTGGAGCAGTCAGGGGACTAGCCTCAGGGATAGTATTGTATCTAAAAGCACTGGAGCAGTCAGGAGACTAGCCTCAGGGATAGTATTGTATCTAAAAGCACTGGAGCAGTCAGGGGACTAGCCTCAGGGATAGTATTGTATCTAAAAGCACTGGAGTCAGGGGACAGTCACTGGGGAGTATTGTATCAGTCAGTCAGGGACTAGCCTCAGGGATAGTATTGTATCTAAAAGCACTGGAGCAGTCAGGGGACTAGCCTCAGGGATAGTATTGTATCTAAAAGCACTGGAGCAGTCAGGGGACTAGCCTCAGGGATAGTATTGTATCTAAAAGCACTGGAGCAGTCAGGGGACTAGCCTCAGGGATAGTATTGTATCTAAAAGCACTGGAGCAGTCAGGGGACTAGCCTCAGGGATAGTATTGTATCTAAAAGCACTGGAGCAGTCAGGAGACTAGCCTCAGGGATAGTATTGTATCTAAAAGCACTGGAGCAGTCAGGGGACTAGCCTCAGGGATAGTATTGTATCTAAAAGCACTGGAGCAGTCAGGGGACTAGCCTCAGGGATAGTATTGTATCTAAAAGCACTGGAGCAGTCAGGAGACTAGCCTCAGGGATAGTATTGTATCTAAAAGCACTGGAGCAGTCAGGGGACTAGCCTCAGGGATAGTATTGTATCTAAAAGCACTGGAGCAGTCAGGGGACTAGCCTCAGGGATAGTATTGTATCTAAAAGCACTGGAGCAGTCAGGGGACTAGCCTCAGGGATAGTATTGTATCTAAAAGCACTGGAGCAGTCAGGGGACTAGCCTCAGGGATAGTATTGTATCTAAAAGCACTGGAGCAGTCAGGGGACTAGCCTCAGGGATAGTATTGTATCTAAAAGCACTGGAGCAGTCAGGGGACTAGCCTCAGGGATAGTATTGTATCTAAAAGCACTGGAGCAGTCAGGGGACTAGCCTCAGGGATAGTATTGTATCTAAAAGCACTGGAGCAGTCAGGGGACTAGCCTCAGGGATAGTATTGTATCTAAAAGCACTGGAGCAGTCAGGGGACTAGCCTCAGGGATAGTATTGTATCTAAAAGCACTGGAGCAGTCAGGGGACTAGCCTCAGGGATAGTATTGTATCTAAAAGCACTGGAGCAGTCAGGGGACTAGCCTCAGGGATAGTATTGTATCTAAAAGCACTGGAGCAGTCAGGGGACTAGCCTCAGGGATAGTATTGTATCTAAAAGCACTGGAGCAGTCAGGGGACTAGCCTCAGGGATAGTATTGTATCTAAAAGCACTGGAGCAGTCAGGGGACTAGCCTCAGGGATAGTATTGTATCTAAAAGCACTGGAGCAGTCAGGGGACTAGCCTCAGGGATAGTATTGTATCTAAAAGCACTGGAGCAGTCAGGGGACTAGCCTCAGGGATAGTATTGTATCTAAAAGCACTGGAGCAGTCAGGGGACTAGCCTCAGGGATAGTATTGTATCTAAAAGCACTGGAGCAGTCAGGGGACTAGCCTCAGGGATAGTATTGTATCTAAAAGCACTGGAGCAGTCAGGGGACTAGCCTCAGGGATAGTATTGTATCTAAAAGCACTGGAGCAGTCAGGGGACTAGCCTCAGGGATAGTATTGTATCTAAAAGCACTGGAGCAGTCAGGGGACTAGCCTCAGGGATAGTATTGTATCTAAAAGCACTGGAGCAGTCAGGGGACTAGCCTCAGGGATAGTATTGTATCTAAAAGCACTGGAGCAGTCAGGGGACTAGCCTCAGGGATAGTATTGTATCTAAAAGCACTGGAGCAGTCAGGGGACTAGCCTCAGGGATAGTATTGTATCTAAAAGCACTGGAGCAGTCAGGGGACTAGCCTCAGGGATAGTATTGTATCTAAAAGCACTGGAGCAGTCAGGGGACTAGCCTCAGAGATAATATTGTATCTAAAAGCACTGGAGCAGTCAGGAGACTAGCCTGAGGGATAGTATTGTATCTAAAAGCACTGGAGCAGTCAGGGGACTAGCATCAGGGATAGCATTGTATATAAAAGCACTGGAGCAGTCAGGGGACTAGCCTCAGGGATAGTATTGTATCTAAAAGCACTGGAGCAGTCAGGAGACTAGCCTCAGGGATAGTATTGTATATAAAAGCACTGGAGCAGTCAGGAGACTAGCCTCAGGGATAGTATTGTATATAAAAGCACTGGAGCAGTCAGGGGACTAGCCTCAGGGATAGTATTGTATCTAAAAGCACTGGAGCAGTCAGGGGACTAGCAGGGGATAGCATTGTATCTAGCACTCAGTCAGGGGACTAGCCTCAGGGATGTATTGTATCTAAAAGCACTGGAGCAGTCAGGGGACTAGCCTCAGGGATAGTATTGTATCTAAAAGCACTGGAGCAGTCAGGGGACTAGCCTCAGGGATAGTATTGTATCTAAAAGCACTGGAGCAGTCAGGGGACTAGCCTCAGGGATAGTATTGTATCTAAAAGCACTGGAGCAGTCAGGGGACTAGCCTCAGGGATAGTATTGTATCTAAAAGCACTGGAGCAGTCAGGGGACTAGCCTCAGGGATAGTATTGTATCTAAAAGCACTGGAGCAGTCAGGGGACTAGCCTCAGGGATAGTATTGTATCTAAAAGCACTGGAGCAGTCAGGGGACTAGCCTCAGGGATAGTATTGTATCTAAAAGCACTGGAGCAGTCAGGGGACTAGCCTCAGGGATAGTATTGTATCTAAAAGCACTGGAGCAGTCAGGGGACTAGCCTCAGGGATAGTATTGTATCTAAAAGCACTGGAGCAGTCAGGGGACTAGCCTCAGGGATAGTATTGTATCTAAAAGCACTGGAGCAGTCAGGAGACTAGCCTCAGGGATAGTATTGTATCTAAAAGCACTGGAGCAGTCAGGAGACTAGCCTCAGGGATAGTATTGTATCTAAAAGCACTGGAGCAGTCAGGAGACTAGCCTCAGGGATAGTATTGTATCTAAAAGCACTGGAGCAGTCAGGGGACTAGCCTCAGAGATAGTAATGTATCTAAAAGCACTGGAACAGTCAGGGGACTAGCCTCAGGAATAGTATTGTATCTAAAAGCACTGGAGCAGTCAGGAGACTAGCCTCAGGGATAGTATTGTATATAAAAGCACTGGAGCAGTCAGGAGACTAGCCTCAGGGATAGTATTGTATCTAAAAGCACTGGAGCAGTCAGGGGACTAGCCTCAGGGATAGTATTGTATCTAAAAGCACTGGAGCAGTCAGGGGACTAGCCTCAGGGATAGTATTGTATCTAAAAGCACTGGAGCAGTCAGGGGACTAGCCTCAGGGATAGTATTGTATCTAAAAGCACTGGAGCAGTCAGGGGACTAGCCTCAGGGATAGTATTGTATCTAAAAGCACTGGAGCAGTCAGGGGACTAGCCTCAGGGATAGTATTGTATCTAAAAGCACTGGAGCAGTCAGGGGACTAGCCTCAGGGATAGTATTGTATCTAAAAGCACTGGAGCAGTCAGGGGACTAGCCTCAGGGATAGTATTGTATCTAAAAGCACTGGAGCAGTCAGGGGACTAGCCTCAGGGATAGTATTGTATCTAAAAGCACTGGAGCAGTCAGGGGACTAGCCTCAGGGATAGTATTGTATCTAAAAGCACTGGAGCAGTCAGGGGACTAGCCTCAGGGATAGTATTGTATCTAAAAGCACTGGAGCAGTCAGGGGACTAGCCTCAGGGACAGTATTGTATCTAAACGCCTGGAGCAGTCAGGGACTAGCCTCAGGGATAGTATTGTATCTAAAAGCACTGGAGCAGTCAGGGGACTAGCCTCAGGGATAGTATTGTATCTAAAAGCACTGGAGCAGTCAGGGGACTAGCCTCAGGGACAGTATTGTATCTAAAAGCACTGGAGCAGTCAGGGGACTAGCCTCAGGGATAGTATTGTATCTAAAAGCACTGGAGCAGTCAGGGGACTAGCCTCAGGGATAGTATTGTATCTAAAAGCACTGGAGCAGTCAGGGGACTAGCCTCAGGGATAGTATTGTATCTAAAAGCACTGGAGCAGTCAGGGGACTAGCCTCAGGGATAGTATTGTATCTAAAAGCACTGGAGCAGTCAGGGGACTAGCCTCAGGGATAGTATTGTATCTAAAAGCACTGGAGCAGTCAGGGGACTAGCCTCAGGGATAGTATTGTATCTAAAAGCACTGGAGCAGTCAGGGGACTAGCCTCAGGGATAGTATTGTATCTGAAAGCACTGGACAGTCAGGAGACTAGCCTCAGGGACAGTATTGTATCTTAACGCCTGGAGCAGTCAGGGGACTAGCCTCAGGGATAGTATTGTATCTAAAAGCACTGGAGCAGTCAGGGGACTAGCCTCAGGGATAGTATTGTATCTAAAAGCACTGGAGCAGTCAGGGGACTAGCCTCAGGGATAGTATTGTATCTAAAAGCACTGGAGCAGTCAGGGGACTAGCCTCAGGGATAGTATTGTATCTAAAAGCACTGGAGCAGTCAGGGGACTAGCATCAGGGATAGCATTGTATCTGAAAGCACTGGACAGTCAGGAGACTAGCCTCAGGGACAGTATTGTATCTTAACGCCTGGAGCAGTCAGGGGACTAGCCTCAGGGATAGTATTGTATCTTAACGCCTGGAGCAGTCAGGGGACTAGCCTCAGGGATAGTATTGTATCTAAAAGCACTGGAGCAGTCAGGGGACTAGCCTCAGGGACAATATTGTATCTAAAAGCACTGGAGCAGTCAGGGGACTAGCCTTCGGGATAGTATTGTATCTAAAAGCACTGGAGCAGTCAGGGGACTAGCCTCCGGGATAGTATTGTATCTAAAAGCACTGGAGCAGTCAGGGGACTTGCCTCAGGGATCGTATTGTATCTAAAAGCACTGGAGCAGTCAGGGGACTAGCCTCAGGGATAGTATTGTATCTAAAAGCACTGGAGCAGTCAGGAGACTGGCCTCAGCGGGCCACACATAGTGGCATTGGGTGTAGTCTGAAAATAGCAGAATTTCATAATTGGACTAATACCTGACTGGTAGTCGGTAAAACGCAGCTAACATTGGAAATGTGCTGACTGGATTTTTGTGAAAAAAAAAACCACTGAGGAGTTATGTATAATTATGAGGCACAAGTTAAGTCAGTATCCTTTTCCTAGCAGTCCCTTTCATAGCACAGTACGTTGCTGACTGACTCAGGATAAATTGCAATTGTGACCTTGAGACCCTTTTGACAAGCACAGCATTCTTCTACAACTTTGAGACCCTCCTCCCCCCTGAATCAGCAGCTTGTTTCCCTTCTCCCAGATCAAAGCAAGAGCTTGTCATGCGACACATTGTTGAAAAGGAGCGCAGTAATCGCGTTTGAACGGCTGGTTTCCCATTGCCAGGCAGAGCCAAGCTCAATGTGCTCATGGCTGGGGGTGCTGTGGAAAGGATATAACAGGCTGAATGCAGTCACTCTAGTGTTGAGAGAAATAGAATTGGACATGCAAAAAGAAAAAGTGCTGAATGAATGTGTTGAGAATTATAGTCTGGATGTGCTGCTCCTTAAGCTAACATAACAGAAGCCATTAAAAGACTCCCTTCCCTATCTTTTTGGTCAGATAATACATTATTCTAACTGCCAATTTGTATGCAAATAGAGAAGCCACAGTGTCATTCCTAAATGGCACGGAGCAGAACCTGTTAATCTGTGCCCAGCGCTGATAAGCAACTTGGCTTTTGTTACTTTTATCTTTTTCTAAATGATTTTGGTTTTTCTTTTCTTATTACTTTTCCTCGAAGGCTTTAAAGCATTGGACAATGCGATGTACAAAGACCTGTTATTTTTCTCCCCAATTTAGTAGTGTCCAATTATTTTTTAGCTTAGCCCACTTCTACCACCCCTGCGCTGACTTGGGAGGGCCGATGACGAACACACGCTGTCCTCCGAAGCGTGTGTCGTTAGCCTCCCACTTCTTAACACACTGCAGACTCACCTTGCAGCCACCCAGAGCTACAGTGTCGGAGGACAATGCAGCCCTGGGCAGCTTACAGGCAAACTTACAGACCACAGGGGTCACTGGTGTGCGGTGAGCCGAGGACACCCTGGCCGACCTAACCTCCCCCTACCTCGGGCGGCGCTCAGCCAATTGAACGCTGCCCCTGGGAGCTCCCGTCCTCAGTCAGCAAAGAAATAGCCTGAACTGGCGCATCCTGCACAGGGCTTTTACTGGATGTGCCACTCAGGAGCCCCCTTAAATATGATCTTTGACCGGAGTACAGTAAATAGGCAGTAATAAAACGTAAAAAAGTTTACAAACAAGAGGAGGCTATTTGGCCAGTCTTGCTCGTTTGGTTGTTAGTAGCTTATTGATCCCAGAATCTCATCAAGCAGCTTCTTGAAAGATCCCAGGGTGTCGGCTTCAACAACATTACTGGGGAGTTGGTTTCAATAAAAGCGCCTCCTATTTTCTGTTCTGAATGCCCCTTTATCTAATCTCCATTTATGACACCTTTTAATCTCCTTGTTTCTTTTTTCATGTCGAAAAAGTCCCTCAGGTCGACACTGTCAATGCCTTTTAGGAATTTGAATGCTTGAATCAGATCACTGTGTAGTCTTCTTTGTTCAGAACTGAATAGATTCAATTCTTTTAGCCTGTCTGCATATGACATGCCTTTTAAACCCGGAATAATTCTGGTCACTCAATTCTTTGCACTCTTTCTAGAGCAGCAATATCCTTTTTGTAGCGAGGTGACCAGAACTGAACACAATATTCTAGATGAAGTCTTCCTAATGCATTGTAATGTTTTAACATTGCTTCCCTTGATTTAAATTCAACACTTTTCACTATATATCTGAGCATTTTGTTGGACATTGTCATAGCACATTGTCTAGATGAAGACATTTCTGAGTCAACAAAAACAAAATTTCAGTATCTCCCATATGGTGTTCATAATGGACATTTTTATTGCCTGCATGCAGTGCCTTACACTTTTCTTTACTAAATGTAATATGACATGTGTCTGCCCAGTTCTGAATGATGTCTAGATAATTTTGAATGACCTTTGCTTACTATACATTAATCTAAGTCATTAATGTAGATTAGGAAGAGCAGAGGACCTATTACTGATCCCTGTGGTACTCCACTGGTTACCTCCCTCCATTTTGAGTTTTTTTCCTCTAATCAGTACTTTCTGTTTTCTACATGTTAACCACTCCCTAATCCATGTGAATGCATTTCCTTGAATCCAAACTGCATTCAGCTTGATAATTAATCTTTTATTCTGGACTTTGTCAAAAGCTTTTTTGAAATCTAAATAAACCATGTCATACGCTTTGCAATTATTCCTTGTCGATGTTGCATCCTCAAAAAAATCAAGCAGGTTAGTTGATCTCCTTTTCCTAAAACCATGCTGACTGTCTCCCAGGATACTGTTACCATATAGGTAACGTTCCATTTTGGATCTTGTTATAGTTTACATATAATAGAAGACAGGCTTATTGGTCTGTAGTTACATGGTTCGGTTTTGTCTCCCTTTTTGTGGATCGGTATTATGTTTGCAATTCTCCAGTCTATCGGCACAACCCCTGTCTCTCGAGACTGTTGCATGATCTTAGAAAGAGATTGCAGTCACTTCCTTGAACTCCAGAGGGGTGTATCAAATTGTAAAACACTAAAAAGAAAAATGATTAGAATATTTGAACAATTACACTAGCACAAGAAAGTAAATTGCAAAGTTTAACCCAGGGAAAGTTTACCTCCTGGTCAATATATTTTCCTTCTAAACAAAAAGGTTTTGATCTTTCCGCAAAGTTCTCCTCATGGGTCTTTGAGCAATTAGTTATAGGATACCAAAATATACAGTGGTGATTTGGTCAGGATATTCATCTTGGCTTCTTTCGCAGGGACTCAGAGGCGTCGCTTGATCCCGACTCTATCCCTCGATGCAGCCTCACCAGTCCGGAAGCCTGCCAACAGCCCTGGGGTACGCTGGGTAGACGGGCCACTGCGACCTGCACAGAGAGGTTCGACCGAACCCTTTGAGATCAAAGTATATGAAATAGATGACGTGGAACGACTCCAGAAGAGGAGAGGGGCAGGCAACCGGGTGAGAGTCCTGCTTAATAACTAGAGACGCTGTGACTAAGAGACAACCGGGTGAGACGCCTGCTTAATAACTAGAGACGCTGTGACTAAGAGACAACCGGGTGAGACGCCTGCTTAATAACTAGAGACGCTGTGACTAAGAGACAACCGGGTGAGACGCCTGCTTAATAACTAGAGACACTGTGACTAAGAGACAACCGGGTGAGAGGCCTGCTTAATAACTAGAGACGCTGTGACTAAGAGACAACCGGGTGAGACGCCTGCTTAATAACTAGAGACACTGTGACTAAGAGACAACCGGGTGAGAGGCCTGCTTAATAACTAGAGACGCTGTGACTAAGAGACAACCGGGTGAGACGCCTGCTTAATAACTAGAGACACTGTGACTAAGAGACAACCGGGTGAGAGGCCTGCTTAATAACTAGAGACGCTGTGACTAAGAGACAACTGGGTGAGAGGCCTGCTTAATAACTAGAGACTCTGTGACTAAGAGGCTGCCCTTACAAAAATGAGACGTTTAGTACCTTGCTGTTACAGGTTACCCACCTCTTGTGGATATTAATTTATTTATGTATGTTTTCATTTGTATTATCATTGTTGTTGTTATTAGTATTATTATTAATAATATTGTGTTTGTGTGTGAACAGACAAAAGGCGTACGATATTATTTATTACGACAAGCCGGTCTTGTAAAATGTAGTTGGCGTGGATGGGGTTAAATCCTCATCCCGAGTAGCTCGTGGGAATGTGGCTGAGCCTTGATAGGGTAACTGTTTAATAGGTAATCACGGCTCCAGCCACAGAATTAAAGACCCACTCTGGGATCATTGAAAGAGGAGAGTTAAGAGGAACTGAGAGCGAGATAGAATGCCACCAATAAGCGAACCAAGGTACTTGTTTTATAAAAGATAATTTGTTAGTGTTTCTTTTGTGTGTTTTATTTTGATTGTTTTCTTGTATTATTTAATAAAGATACAGCTGCAGCCGTTTTAGCCCCATATCATCTGTGTGTTGTACTGCTTCCTGGGCGTGGACGTCACCCAAGCCATCCTTTGTGTCACTTGTACACAGTGCTTCAAAGTGGTTTTATGTTTGTGGGTGGGTATATTTGTTGCTGTAAATACATGGTTTGTTTTCCACATTATTAGGAGGTGGTATACTTCAGTGCCAAGCTGAAGATTCTGGAGAACAGACAGCAGAGAATCGCTGAGGTTCGAGCCAGATACGACTGGCTTAAGAAGGAACTAGAGGCAACCAAACAGCACCTGATGCTTGAACCTGAGAAATGGACCAGCGAATGTAAGACTTATAGAAGTAAAGTGCGTAACAAATAGAAACAGTGCTGCAAACAAGGGATACTCAGGAGGGATATTAAATGTTCTAAGTCAGTGTCAGGTCATGGTATTATGCAAATATCAGACATTACAGCCTATGGGGTCCCAGGTGTCCACACTCTGCAGATCAACAGGGTGTGTGACCATCATGGACACCAATACAGATCTGGCATTGACTATACACTGGAAATGAGGATCGATGGATATCCCATCGTGTTTGCTGCAGTGCATTGTATCCCTATCTGCGCTGTGGTTGTTCTTGTTTGTTCCCTCTTATTTTTTTATTGGAAATCTCAGAGTTATCTCAGCCAGTCTCTGCCATACCAATACTATATAATGCGCTGTGTTGCACAGTAAATATTGAAGGAGCTGTGGGCTTCAGAAGCAGCAGGGTTTTGAAAGAAAGTGCTCACTATAAAGGCTCCTGAAAGAACTAGCCTGTCCTCTGATAACCCGCTGTCACAGTTCGGCATGTTTCCTTCCGGGATTTATGATCAAGCTGAATACAGAAATAAGACAAAAAAGCAGGAGCTAACTGTTAGATCCACACTTAACACTTCAGCCGTGCAGTGAAATGCCCTCTTTTAATGAAATCAGTCACGTTCTCGCCCCAGTCTGAATGTGGCAGTTCATCATGCTTTACCATGGTTTATCATTCTTCACCATGCTACTCTTGCCTGTGCTCTCACTGCTTCACTGTGCTCTCTACTCTCATTGTTTCACTGTGCTATCTACTCTTTCACTATTTCACTGTGCTCGCTTCTCTTTCACTGCTTCACTGTGCTCTCTACTCTCACTGTGCTCGCTTCTCTTTCACTGCTTCACTGTGCTCTCTACTCTTTCACTGTTTCACTGTGCTCGCTTCTCTTTCACTGTTTCACTGTGCTCTCTACTCTCACTGTTTCACTGTGCTCGCTTCTCTTTCACTGTTTCACTGTGCTCTCTACTCTTTCACTGTTTCACTGTTTCACTGTGCTTGCTTCTCTTTCACTGTTTCACTGTACTCTCTACTCTTTCACTGCTTCACTGTGCTCGCTTCTCTTTCACTGTTTCACTGTGCTCTCTACTCTTTCACTGTTCTCGCTTCTCTTTCACTGTTCTCTCTACTCTTTCACTGTTTCACTGTGCTTGCTTCTCTTTCACTGTGCTCTCTGCTCTTTGCTTGGTTGCAAAGTGAAAAGTATCCTACATAGAGAACCTCATTTTGATTTTCCATTGTGATTCAGTTGATGTGCAGCAGACATTCGAAGTGGATTCCCTGGAGTATCTGGAAGCCCTGGAGTGCGTTACGGAGCGTCTCGAGAGTCGCGTCAACTTTTGCAAGGAACATCTCATGATGATTACGTGCTTCGATGTCACTTCCAGGCGCCAATGAGGGGATGGAAAGCAGGAATGCATAGAGCGAGTACGAAGAGTGGAATTACTGGGACAGAAGAAAGATGTGAGTGAGCTGAGGATGTAGAATCTCTGGCAAGACTGAACTAGTTTTTGAGTTAATTGCATTGTGGATGATGGCCTGCAAATAGAAGCCTCCAAACAAAGAACAAATTAAAATAAGGACTACAAGTGCCTTATCAAGATTTCAATATCCAAACATTTCCGTATTTGTGTGTAGATGGTGCTATCTTAAAAAAAAAAAAAAAAAAAAAAATATTGCGGTTTGTTTCACTTGGTGTTTTATCCTCCTTCTGACTTGCTGTTTCTCAGTAGTTTGTATTTATATTTGTATTGTTATATACTAGTCAGAACACAGTATATTAACTGTTAAGTGCTTTCTTTTTTACATTTTAACTGTTAAAACGCAAGGCCACTCAGAGTCAATGTGCAGTTTCGGAAACTGATCCCCTGCTCTTCAAGGGAAGCAGAATCGGGCTTGATCAGCCATAAAGGAGATAGAGGGATGGAAAAACAAACAAGCGGAGCATTTGACCATCTTATTTTATTGAATTGTTTTATTTTGAAATGAGTTGTGCATTGGAGGAAGAACGAATCAAACTTGAGACTCATGCAATAAGTCAGAACAAGGTCCAGCACTTGGCATGCTGCATGTTTCAGTCAGCATTGACCATCGCAAGCCGACACAAATCTAACAATCGCTGTATATAAATAAAAAACAAAAGATGTTTTAAATTTAAAACAATATTGGTCATTTCAAAATGGGTCTGTATTGGTTCCATCAGTGGTTCCCTTTTTAAAAAGCGGATGAGAGCTTAGGAAAAGGGCAGTTAACTTCATTACCTTTGTCACTGTTTTCAGGACCCCCTTCTTCCCTTTGCAAGTAGCATGCAAAGGCTGACCCTGATTGCTCTGCAGATGCAACACTTAGGGTTTTATTGATCCACAGAGGTACTTTAATCTCCAATCAAACACATATTCTCAAACAAGCCAGTGTAGGTAGTCACTGTATAAACTAGAAGCAAACTGCAGCAACAATTCATGTAAACCCTCCCTTTTCTTTGCAATACAGTTCATTTGAGTTGTGAGATGTACACTTAGCTTACTCAAATGGCTGCTAATTGCACTGAACATTACGCAATGCAACAGTATTTGAAAGGCACATGCATATCCTTCTCTCTTTCCAAAGCAGCATCAGAAAATACATTGGCTTTGTGTGGTCTTACTCAGTGGTGCATACACTTTATTAATACAGTAATCCGTGGCATATCTGACTGCGGTGGGAGTACAGGTGGATATGTGAAAGTGAATCCTGTTTTAAATACCATTATACACAGCTGGAACAATTATTATATTCACACAAGTATTCTTTTGAGAATCTGCTTTTATTAGGGAGCTAAAGCCCTTGTTTAGAAAGATACAGGGTATTAATGCTTGTGACAGAGTAGCTGAGTGGGTGCGTGCAGTCACTGATGAGTGACAGGGAGGAAATCGAGACGGAGGTTGAAGTTCATACGCCTTGCAGGTGAACAGGATTTATTTACATATCAACCCACTGAACAGCTCACATGACACTACCAGCAATGGCAGCACACAGAGCACATACAACACAGTGTACGAAAACTTTGGGAGCTACAATTTCTGAACTAATCTTCTCTGTACAATAATAAACTAACTTTGCTGAAGAGCTTGATCATGGCAGATAAACAGTTAGGGTGGATACACAACGGATTACTGTATTAATATCTGGTTCCTGAGGCAGTTTCAGCGCTACATGTTTATATAATGCTTGTTTTCTATACTAAATCAACCTACCCACAGTCATCCTGTAACAAACCCACCCTGCCCTTATTATAGTAATGTATGAAGTATATCGTTTATTTGTAAGCTCAGGAGAGTTGCTTGTATTTTATAATTTATTTACACATCACGGTTTGCAAAGTGCTCTGCATTGAAAACTGTACAGTTGCCGAGCCCATTTCATATCTATAAATATATATATAAATACAGTATTATTACATTCTGCCACTGAACCCTATTGCAAGATGGCTGATCGACGCTGATCAGTAGACGTCTGGGCTGATTGATTTAGACAGCCTGAACCTGTGAGCTGACATTTGACTTGTAAACCGAATCTTAATACAAATCAACAGCTCTCTTTGCACCACATAGCTATTGTTTTAGTGGCTTCAGAAAGCCTCATAGTGCAGCACCTCCAAACAGGAGAAACAAGGGATGAATTAGCACACCCCAGTCAACTTGTTCAAAGCACAGCAACACCCAGCAGTGATATGGTCTCTTTGGGAACAAGCCCCAAGATGCCTTTGTCTGAGCTGGTTTTTCACTACTGCCAAGTGAAACAACTTTAAACCTAATGATGTTGGAAACACAGGCTACAAAATTAATGGTTTTGATATATCAATTTTATAAATTACATTTTCTGTTCTTGTCCCAATCTATTCTACCTGCAAAATAATGGCGTGCTTCTTCAAAGATTCGGCTTTCTAATACGGTTCATTAATGTTTGCCAGTCACATGATCTTTGAACAAATATGTGTATGATAGTCCATTTATGTAGCCTGTTCTTGTGAATAAACAGTATATTTTACACCCACTCCCATTGTGCCCCTTTGATTGTGATTGTCTGTGATGCGTGCAGAGAAAGGGTCAATGGGAACTTCTCTTGAATTACTTGACTGGCAGAATACATTTCTGGTGTGGCAGAATGAGTTAATGGAAGTCAGAAGCACTGTGCAGGATTTGCTTTTTCTGGGTGTTTTGTTGTTTCAAAATAAACTTATTTTACAAGATTGCGTGTGTGGGAAGTAAATCTTTTCATCTAGGCTGAAGAGCACTTTCACCTTGAGCAGTGTATATATAGCACTGTTGACATAGCTGCTCCAGTGTGGAGTAATGTAGGTGTTCATTTCAAGTTGGATTATGAGGAAACAAGATGAACCTACGTGCAAAAAACATAAAAATAACACGGTCGTGTGGAAAACCGCAATTAGCTCTGTTTGTCTTAGCCAATGCGTTGTCCCTCATTGGCTAAGCCTTTATTTTTACATTATTTCAATATGTAATATGAAGAAATGTTTTATTGACAAAATCCATGTCAGCATTGCCGTTTGAATTCTTAACTCTTTTCCACCCTTATTGAGCCGACATTCGCCCATCGTGGGGCTCGGCTTCACCATGGAGGCGGAGCTATCAAAGGAAGTCATGAGCTGACATTCACCCACCGAGGGGCTCGGCTTCACCATGGAGGCGGAGCTATCAAAGGAAGTCATGAGCTGACATTCACCCATCGTGGGGCTCTGCTTCACCATGGAGGTGGAGCTATCAAAGGAAGTCATGAGCTGACATTCACCCATCGTGGGGCTCGGCTTCACCATGGAGGCGGAGCTATCAAAGGAAGTCTTGAGCTGACATTCACCCACCGAGGGGCTCTGCTTCACCATGGAGGCGGAGCTATCAAAGGAAGTCATGAGCTGACATTCACCCACCGAGGGGCTCGGCTTCACCATGGAGGCGGAGCTATCAAAGGAAGTCATGAGCTGACATTCACCCACCGAGGGGCTCTGCTTCACCATGGAGGCGGAGCTATCAAAGGAAGTTATGATGCATGTGACGCTGTGCATGTACAGCTGGCAGTTGTGGTTGTAACAGTGCTTTCAGAATACAAGAGAAGCCAGGTGACATTTTAATTGGAAGACATTAAAGGCGGGTGACATGGCCACCAGGCAGAAGCTTGCTTGGCATTGAATTTGTATTTGAATTTGACACTGCAGATCACATTTACTGAGATTTAAAACATAAACTCTTGAAGATTGCTTTGCTGAGTCCAATTTGTATGCTTCAGAAATAGCTCTGTAGAAAGGTGGGCAGCCATTTCAGTAAACGCAAGACTCATGCTTATTCCCACAAGGCTGATCTCTCCCCATTTGAGGAATGGCAGTCTGAATACTAAACATGTCTAAATGTTCTGTATTACAAGCCTTTCACATATTTTCATATATTGTAACCCACTTGCTTTAATGCTGTCCTTGAAAATTAATTTAAACTGAAAATAAAGCATGAATACAAGTCCACAGTGCATGGGATATTTATTGATTTGTTATTGAACATTGTAGCATACTACATATTGCTCACATTAAAATGAGTCACAAAATAATAAGTGATGTTAATTATCAAGTGTCTGTAGATGGGCAAGGGATTACTGGCGAGATCCTGCTGGAACCCTTTGGAATAGTTTATTCCATTACATTCAGCTGATTGTAGAAATACTATAGCTAATGGTGACAGTTTGGTCTTCTCATCTGAATAAAGACATGTTAGTACAAGCAGCACATTTTTGTACAGAGACATTTGTTTTTAGGTTAGATTTTGGATTGCTTTGGCTGCTTGAAAAAAGCATGTTACAAAAAGACCTGTTAGAGTGTTAGTTCTGGTTAGATCACCTTGTGATGAAATACAAATCCTTGCAAGTTACCAAGCTTGCTCTCCTAGTCCTAACTGTGATTTGACATATTCTTTGGGGCCCGCATTATGAGCCACAAAGAATATGTCAAATCACAGCTGTTATAAAAACTAAGCAGTATACATTTTGCACAAACAGAGAAACAGGTGGGTGTAGAAGCATAGGAATCCTGATGCGCACACAGAGACCCAGAGACAGTCTAAAGTCTAGATTTAGATAGGCATGAAGAGCAGTAAGGGGAAGCATATTAATAACTAACTAAATATAAAATAATAGAACTCCACATACATTGAATGATGGATGTTTATGGCCTTACTAGTCTTGTCTTTCCTGCACTTGAAAATATCTCTGCGAGCGTCTTCTGCAGCCCTGTGAGGAATGTGGTATATAACTTTGTGGTATATAACTTTGTAACCCCACGGACCCTCGTTGTGTTCTGTGTCAGGCTCACATCCCGGGCACTGACATACTGTACTTTCAGAGTCTGGAAACCTGATGTGACACACAGCAGAGAACATCAAGCACTTCATATACTGGCACACTGTAGGCTGACTGTACTGTGGGGAAAAATGGACGTTAAAATATTACTTATTGGATACAATTTATTTAACAGATGATAAGCGACCAGCTCAGGTACAATTGCCCTATTTTATCCCTCAATGTCCAGCTGGATTGTTGTACTGTATCTGTTCTTGCTGTCATGATTTCATTGTTTCTTCACTTGCAATCTTGATTTTCGCTGTATCCAATACATTGTTCCATTTGCCAGTGACTTCACAATTCCAGATAATTTTACAATACCCTTGCATCCCGTATCTCTATCACACATCATCTATGTGGATTTAAAGAATTTCTATACTGTAAAAAAGAAAGGGATTGAAAAGCAATTTATTTTAAATGAAAGCGAGTTAGTTACAAAGCAGCTGCTGCAGTGAAATGACAGTGAGAAATGAAGAGCATGCAGTTGGGAGGACTGACCCTGATAATACCTTCTGCAGCGCAGGGTTTACAAAGGGCTCTGTTATACAGTGATTGTCCTTTCTCACTCGAAAAGGCCATTACTGTAGTACACACACATACACTGCAGAATGAAAGTGAAAGTCAAGAGATGGAGGCCAGCGAACATATTGTACCTACCAGCCTTCACAGCCATTTTAAATGAATGTTGTAATTCAACAGGAAGTTATGGAGAAACTGCTCCAGTTCACCCAGGGGCTTAACATGTCCATCAGACTTGTACTTTTTCATTAAACATGCCCACAGCGGCACCAAGATACATGGCCAAACGGTTCTTGTCCGGTATATACCGGTTTCGTCCCAGGCTATATATATATATATATATATATATATATAATATATGTGTGTGTGTGTGTGTGTATATATATATATATATATATATATATATATATATATATATATATATATATATATATATATATACACACACACACACACACACACACAGGCAGTCCTCACACTTACAACACAATTGGTGCCTGAAAGTCATGTTGTAAGTCAAAGCACATTTTCCCATTGGAACAATGCTATAATTCCTGACTCTTCAGCCAGATAATATAGTTTTATAAAAATGACCCGTTATATTGTACTCATGCAAATATGTACTTAACTCTTTACACTCAGTCCGGTGATTACGTGCATATTACTCAGACACCTACCTGGCTTGCTTAAAAGTACAGGCTAGGGGCTTTCCAATGACGTATTCAGTGTGTGTATGTGGTACTCCAACAGGAAATACGATCTTCTGAAATTAAGCCCCTCGTCATGTGGCAGAGTTCACAGCTTATGCTTCGTTTTGAGTCATTGTTATTGGCGAATACTTAAAAAAAAAAAAAAAAAAAAAAAAAAAAAAAAGAAAACCACTAGACTCAATCAGGACGACCATGACAGGTACTGAAGTTCGGACATCAAGCGGCGCGCATGACGCATGGCTCAGGTCTCGCCGTGTTGTAAATGCCGTATCGATGTTGTAAAGTCGAAGCAGGGTAATAATGCAAAAGAGTCAAAGCATCGTAATTCGAGGACTTACACATTATATACACATTCCAGGTAAGAGTTAGCATGGACCCCTTCCCCGTCTGTGTGATTTATAATGAAACTCTCAACATGTATTTAAAAATCATATTTCACTGGAATTCACTGGTTCTGCACCAAGTGTGCTTATCAGAGTAAAACATTCATGTGAGATTCACAGAACAAAGCATTCTTGAGGGATCTGTTGTGCTAGTCCACATTTCAGCAATTATTCCAAGACTGCAGGGTCACAAAATGTACACAAGCCTTCAGTCTAACCTGTGTAGCCTGGAGGGTTGGTCCAAGTAGCACAAATAAGGAATTTTTCACTGGAATCATATATTTGAAGGTTATAGATTTAGTCCTGGGCTTCCTTCCTTTACACATGTGTTCAGTATCATTAAGGATGATTACACTTTCACTCCTGCGTCTAATATATCTCTGAATCATTGGATGACTTTGCTTCATTTATCTAAAGGTGGCATGAGAAAACACTGGAGAAAAAACAGTTTAATTGGCTTCTCATAAGCAGAGGCATTCAAAGTGACAGCAGACCAGATATTATTTTGTGTCTACGGTTAGAGTCGTCTTTCTCAAAATTAGACAATAGGCGTTCCAGTTTAAGCTGCTCTTTTTTGAGACTCAGCGATTATTTTATGTCAGCCATATGTTTCCAAAACAGGACCTCCTGATTTGTTGGAGACCGTTTTTTTAAATCCTTGATTATAGATATGAACTGAACAGTCTTAACCAGCAAAATAACATCTGGATACACATCCTGCTTTCCACAAAAGAAACATAAAGCAATGGGTCAGAGGGTTTATTATGAAGGGTTACATTATGCAAGACCACAGATTGTTTTTATTGAAGCTGACAGCAGGTTAATCTAACTAACATTACAATGTTGTGAAAATGATTTTTAAAACGTCTCATGCTATCTGGTGAAACTTTAAAAACATGACCAGCTTGCTCAGGCAGTCCATGCTGGGAACGACGAGCTCCAAAAGGGCTATTCCATTATGACAGCAGAGTTACCCAGGAAGCCACCATAGGTAGCGGGGTTCTGAGAAACATAGTGTTCCACGTCCCAGCCTGTTGCTACAACGGTTTAAATGACATACCTGTAATTTATTTCTTTATTGTTAACATCCCGACAGCTTTTTACACTTAGAACTTTAAAGTCTGTTTCAAAGCTCTTTTCAAAATGGCTGCTCTAGTGCACTGGGGTTTGACATATGTCCTCTAAATCATTGCAGGAAGAGCCTTAAAAAAAGTCCTCTGGGTTTTCTATTCAGTATCACATCATGGATCGTTATTGCTGTGTTACCTGTTTGACTATGTGGGCAATAACCTTTACACTATCAATGCACTTGAGCGGCCGTATTGAAAAGATCTTTGAAACAGACTTAAAGTTCTAAGTGTAAAAAGTTGTCGGGATGTTAACAATAAAGACAGAAATTACAGGTATGTCATTTAAACCGTTGTAGCAACATGTGGGGACACGTATCGCTATATTTTTTTGGAACCTCGCTACTTACTCTTTAAGAAGCTGTATGTCTTCTTTCATGTTTGGTTAATTTCAGCTTGGCATTCTCCCAGCATCTGTTTCAAGTCAAGCGTCAGGCTATGCTCTCCCCCATGGGTCACCTTCATGATTTCAAAAGCCTAGAGAAATAAAACAAGATAAACATTCAATCAATGTATTCATGCATCATTTTAAATTGTGGTTGTTTCAGTACTTCTCACTTCACTACTGTATAGTTCTTCCATGCTTCACTTGCTGTGTTGTAGTTCAGTGTTCACTTCACTACTGTATAGTTCTTCCATGCTTCACTTGCTGTGTTGTAGTTCAGTGCACTACTGTATAGTTCACTTCACTTGCTGTGTTGTAGTTCAGTGCTCACTTCTACTGTATAGTTCTTCCATGCTTCACTTGCTGTGTTGTAGTTCAGTGTTCACTTCACTACTGTATAGTTCTTCCATGCTTCACTTGCTGTGTTGTAGTTCAGTGTTCACTTCACTACTGTATAGTTCTTCCATGCTTCACTTGCTGTGTTGTAGTTCAGTGTTCACTTCACTACTGTATAGTTCTTCCATGCTTCACTTGCTGTGTTGTAGTTCAGTGCTCACTTCACTACTGTATAGTTCTTCCATGCTTCACTTGCTGTGTTGTAGTTCAGTGTTCACTTCACTACTGTATAGTTCTTCCATGCTTCACTTGCTGTGTTGTAGTTCAGTGTTCACTTCACTACTGTATAGTTCTTCCATGCTTCACTTGCTGTGTTGTAGTTCAGTGTTCACTTCACTACTGTATAGTTCTTCCATGCTTCACTTGCTGTGTTGTAGTTCAGTGCTCACTTCACTACTGTATAGTTCTTCCATACTTCACTTGCTGTGTTGTAGTTCAGTGCTCACTTCACTACTGACTAATGAGTCTCTGCTCGGTGCCATGTGTACAAGCCCTATGCATCACCTTCCCAGAATCCTACTGCAAAATGACTTTGCAGTGCGAGAGGTCACCTCTAGATATGTGCATAAAACAACGAATACCGAACCTGGGACTGACCAATAGCTGAATTCAAGAGGGTCACATTGCCCTCATATAGGTGCAAGAAAGGCCCATTGGAAAGCAGTGGATCTCTACATATTGTACAGTAATTGCAGAAAAAAACATTGTACATTTAGAATGAATCTACAAAGCTCCAATGAGATTTCCCCTTTAAGGGAAGGAGAATGAAACTGAAGTCGTGATGGAGGCACACTGGCAAAGCAATATTGGGGTAAGGATTAACTCTGTACTGAATATGTGAAGGGTCCAGTCACCCCATCATTTAATTAAATATACTTCAGAGAAAATAAAATAAAACAATAATAATGTGGCTGAATTATCCTCAACAGTGGTTGTAACAAGCCTCCAGTGTGTTTCTCTCAGAGGTGGTGATTATCACTGACCTGTTTGAGTGTTTCCAGAGCTTCCCTGAACATCTCCTGATGGCTCTGCAGTTTACCAACTCTCATGAGCTGCACGGCTTTCACTGGGTGGAATCCTGTGTAGTACAGTCTAGTGGAAAGATACAAGAAATATGGACTGGTCCCTCAGTCACTCTCGCATGATAGAATCTAATCCAGTCTAACACTAGGCCCAGTCATGTGATCTCCACAATACCTGGCAATGGCAAGCAAGGCATTTCTTCTTCTTCCTGTTATTTTCAGATCGGTTTTAGATCTTATGTTTGCAGGGCATTGGCATTATAGAGGTGTCCCGTTCGGATCACTCATTGTTTGGGACACTGCAGCTTTACATATCCTCTCTTTTCAACTACAAACACCCTTCTTACCCTACAATATAACAGGTTCATATATTTCTTTATATAAACTAAAGTAAATTGCTTGAAATACACAGTATCATTTGTAGGGCTCTAATTTAAGAATAATTTCATTTAATTGGTGCTATTATATGAAGGCTATGCCAATTATCATTGAAATTCAGCCAAGGGGAGAGATGAAAGTAAGATGAGAGTCCGCTTGCCAGCACATTTTTCAGTGCAGAACTGTAAAGGCAGCCTAACATTCAGTAGCAGTGTAAAGCCCCTTACAGTTTGAGGAGCAGTGGCTCCATTCAATTAAAACTGTTGAACTTGCACAGGGTGTCCTGTGTTGTAGAGGCCTGCTGTGTGAGCAGCTCTCTCTCAATAATGACTGGGCTCCATTTGAGTTTGAACAGCGCTCTCTCTCTCTCTCTCTCTCTTTCTCTCTCTTAAGAGCACCTATTACTGACCCGAGGTAACCCAAAACTTGTCGCCGAGAGAGAGAGAAGTAGCAGAGGAGAGCAGAGAGAGAGAGAGTTATTACTGACCGAGGTAACTCAATAATGACTTACTGGTTTGGGTTTTGAACAGCGCTCTCTCTCTCTCTCTCTCTCTCAATAATGACTGGGCTCCATTTGAGTTTGAACAGCTCTCTCTCTCTCTCTCAATAATGACTGGGCTCCATTGGGTTTTGAACAGCTCTTCTCTCTCTCTCTCTCTCTCAATAATGACTGGGCTCCATTGGGTTTTGAACAGCGCTCTCTCTCTCTCTCTCAATAATGACTGGGCTCCATTTGAGTTTGAACAGCTCTCTCTCTCTCTCTCTCAATAATGACTGGGCTCCATTTGAGTTTGAACAGCTCTCTCTCTCTCTCTCTCTCTCTCTCAATAATGACTGGGCTCCATTGGGTTTTGAACAGCGCTCTCTCTCTCTCTCTCTCTCAATAATGACTGGGCTCCATTTGAGTTTGAACAGCTCTCTCTCTCTCTCAATAATGACTGGGCTCCATTGGGTTTTGAACAGCGCTCTCTCTCTCTCTCTCTCAATAATGACTGGGCTCCATTTGAGTTTGAACAGCTCTCTCTCTCTCAATAATGACTGGGCTCCATTGGGTTTTGAACAGCGCTCTCTCTCTCTCTCTCTCTCGCTCTCTCAATAATGACTGGGCTCAATTGGGGTTTGAACAGCTCTCTCTCTCAATAATGACTGGGCTCCATTGGGGTTTGAACACCCACACTCACATAATGGCATTTCAATGAGAAGATTCACAGAATTCTACAAATATACCCTGCACACTACCTGAAATAACAGCATTAAATAAGCCACAATTGGGGTCAAATGGGCAGAGGTTTGCAGCTACGCTTTCATGATGCATGGTCAGAAATAAGTATTGAGTAACCCAATTCCGATATAGAGAGATTACTTTAACTGGTGACAAGAAACACAAGGACATTATTTTATTTTTTTGTAAACCCAAAACTCAAGCTATGAGTAGGGTAAAAAAGTTGACCTATGACCAAGATGCATCAACATTATTACAGATTAGTATAGAATCAGCAATGGAATGTTTCAGCAATGGAATGCTTCAGCCCAATTTGGTAAGCAATTCTTTAGGCATGTGCCAAACTGACAGAAATGCCACCTGAACAGAATTGATGATATCATGGAGCCTGGATCTTGCCAGTGTGGAAACTCCGATGGGAAGGGCATGGGTTTTTACTCTGCTTTTCTACATTGGAAGAATTCTGACTGAGCATTTTGAATTCTAATTGTAATAAACTGGAATGGAGGAAAGTTTGTGTTCATGCTTTCCCTCGCTCATCCATTATTTTACCCAGTTGGAACAACTGTGAATCCTCTCTGTTATCTGTGGTTTGTCATCTTATCAATACCACCCTGCTTCTTCTTCCCTGGAAGCAGGGTGGTATTGTGTAAATTAGCCTGCTGGGTTTGTTCTGTTACTCTCCCAGAGAAGAATCACCCTCCTGAGCAGGTCATGTTACATTCTGATCATATCTTCTGCTAACAACAAATTCATTTCAAATGCCATGCTGGCGACAATAATGCCATTAGTTACATTTGGTGGCCCTTGTAGGTAGAAAAACAGATAAAAACATGACTCCAAGGGATTAACCAATGTACTCAGTTCCCTGTTGATTTCAGCAGCTTGATTGTTGGTTTTAAGACTTCATTCAAACCAAACCCTGCAAAAAAACAGGCTACAACAGGCTATAAGTATAGATTTATAATATAGATTTAAAGTACGGTAACTGACTTCCCAGAACAGGGATACACTGGCAGAATGAGCTCAGGGAATCACCTATCTGTTGTTTAAATAATGCAACTTATCAGTACATTTCAGTGAAAAAACAGAGGGTACAGATTAAACTAATGCACACCGCAGTCAAAGAGAAGCATGTAGAAGCATATAGAAGCCAAGACTGCTTGCAGGCCCTATTTGCTATGGCAATGCTTTATCAATAACACACTATTAGTTAACTATATAAGAAAACAATTCATTTTTACTTGTAAGTATCATAGTATTTTTAAGATGTTTAAATGAATAGGGGAGTGGGGGGTGCTTTAGATAGTGTGGGCACTTAAGCATTTACCAGTAAAACTGGGTGCCGATATGAATAAGAGAGGGCAGTCCAGACTGGGTGCTGATATGAATAAGAGAGGGCAGTCCAGACTGGGTGCTGATATGAATAAGAGAGGGCAGTCCAGACTGGGTGCTGATATGAATAAGAGAGGACAGTCCAGACTGGGTGCTGATATGAATAAGAGAGGGCAGTCCAGACTGGGTGCTGATATGAATAAGAGAGGACAGTCCAGACTGGGTGCTGATATGAATAAGAGAGGACAGTCCAGACTGGGTGCTGATATGAATAAGAGAGGACAGTCCAGACTGGGTGCTGATATGAATAAGAGAGGACAGTCCAGGCTGGGTGCTGATATGAATAAGAGAGGACAGTCCAGGCTGGGTGCTGATATGAATAAGAGAGGACAGTCCAGACTGGGTGCTGATATGAATAAGAGAGGACAGTCCAGACTGGGTGCTGATATGAATAAGAGAGGACAGTCCAGACTGGGTGCTGATATGAATAAGCGAGGACAGTCCAGACTGGGTGCTGACATGAATAAGCGAGGACAGTCCAGACTGGGTGCTGATATGAATAAGCGAGGACAGTCCAGACTGGGTGCTGATATGAATAAGAGAGGACAGTCCAGACTGGGTGCTGATATGAATAAGAGAGGACAGTCCAGACTGGGTGCTGATATGAATAAGTGAGGACAGTCCAGACTGGGTGCTGACATGAATAAGCGAGGACAGTCCAGACTGGGTGCTGATATGAATAAGAGAGGACAGTCCAGACTGGGTGCTATTTTGAGCATACTGGTTTATGGTAATATAATTAACTATATCATTAAAAACACAAATTGACAGTCTGGTCTGTTGTGAATAAACAGACTATCAGTACCACCTACACCTTCAATTGTGCTGGTAAATAAAATGCTTATAAAATGGCTCGTTATTAACACTGACAGTTGCCTGATTGAAATTAAATGTGATCTAGTTGTTCTCTTTAACCACAGCAATCAGGTTGCTGGAAATTTTCAAGCCATTTTGAGATGAGACACTATAAAATGTTCATAAAGAATTCAGATCACATATTTAAAAAAAAAACATGTGAAAACAAATACCCAAACAGTCATTCTGCACCCTGAAATTCCTAAATGAATGCACACAGGGTGCACTTTCATGGGGAGGGTTCCCTGGCTCTGCTTTTTATCCCTGGGACTGCACTTTCAGTTTATACCCCGCCCCCCCCCCCCCCTCCCCCCCGATAAAAGATTTGGAATTCACCATGATTTCTTTGGGAAATTTTATAAATGTACGCTGCATCATTTTTAAATTATAAATGTACGCTGCATCATTTTTAAATTATAAATGTATGCTGCATCATTTTTTAAAATATAAATGTACGCTGCGTCATTTTTTAATTATAAATGTACGCTGCGTCATTTTTTAATTATAAATGTACGCTGCGTCATTTTTTAATTATAAATGTACGCTGCGTCATTTTTAAATTATAAATGTACGCTGCATCATTGACTTCAGATCGTGAGATGAGTACCACATTGTATTAACATGATAAAAAAAAAAAAAAGAATGGAGTTTGGTTTCACTGGAGCCGGATCATGAGGGTTGGTTGTATAAGTGGATCAGGCTCGGATTCCACTCACCAGTCATTGTCATCCAACAGTAGTGCTCTACGAATGAAAATAAACTACGTCGATGTCACTCAGTTGCTGTATTTCAAACCAGTATTTTTTATTGTCATCAGAAGTGCGTACTAATACTAAAATCCACAGTAGCTTTTTTTAAACAGCCCCTGAGCCAATGACTGGAACTTTTACCCTTGGAGTCGCCCGCTGAGCAGAGTGGAAAGGCCAAGATTAACAAGAATGAACTCCTGCAGATGAAGCAGTTCAAATCTGTATGCTGTATTATGTTCCATTTACTGTGGTGCCACTTTGTTCAGTTATCAATGAGGGCATGTGCAACAATGCAAGTACTTGTCATGAGTGGGTTTTAACTTTATTTTAGTTGCTGTAAGCGTAGGTAGTTTCTGTTATTGCCTTTTTATACCGTATCCATAAAAATAATATCTGCATTTATACTGCATGATGGCAGATCTGGAACATGTGTGATTCCTAAAAATAAGTAACTTAGTGTTTCTCATAACTGTTTACATTGTGCACAACAGATGTACCAAGGCTTGCAATGATGTTTTGTTGTTTGTCTATTATATCCCCCCCTGCTCCAGGGAAGGTCTTTAAGATCCCTTAAACCACTGCTTTCACAATGAGAGCCCTGTTTTGTTACCACGGTGATACCCCAGAGTGCTGAACAACAAGGGCCCTTCACATGATGGCCACCACTGGGATTTAGCCTTCTTTATGACAAGATTGTTTCCACAACACTTGCTGATGAAAACCAGGGACTTCTTATTTCCTGCTGTTATTTCCATGTGGACACACACGCTCAGACCTGAGCACCATACATATCTTGAGATTAATAACATACCATTCTTTTTATAATAGCTGGTCAGAACATCATTGTTCCCAATGAATCACGCTTTTGTTCTTGGAACCATCCAGCTCATCATCCCACCAATGTGTCACCATACCTGCATCCTTCCATTACCCTACCCCAAACACACTAATCCTGCTGACAGATTAATATATAGTCTGGTTGTGGTCTACATTCCTGCATTCTTATCCATGTCTATAGGTTTCAGGTCACAGGCAGCTTAATCACATCTTTTTAAAGTGTTTTGGGCATCTGCTGAAATATCCTGTTCACCTGGAGAGGCTGCCATTGGTATTGAGCAATATCTTCTGCCAGTCGCTGGAAGGTAGTTTACTAGAAGGAATGCATTCATATGCTTCGAATGTTTCATGTTGAACTGTTTCATGTTTTTATAGTCAAAAGATTTGAATTTTAACAAATACTTCTTATAACATGTACCCTCCAGGGCTCTTTCGTTAAATAACAATACATTGTTAATGAATGAAACTCGACAGTAGCAGTTAGTGAACTGAAGAAGGTGATTTTGTGTTCAACAAGATTGTCAGGCCTGACCACAATTTCTGACACACAGTTCCACCACTCACAGAATTTCCTAGCATTAGTTCAATCAGGTCTAAGACTGTCCTAGCACGAGTTTAATCAGGTCTAAGACTGTCCTAGCATGAGTTCAATCAGGTCTAAGACTGTACTAACATGAGTTCAATCAGGTCTGAGACTGTCCTAGCATGAGTTTAATCAGGTCTAAGACTGTACTAACACGAGTTCAATCAGGTCTAAGACTGTCCTAGCATGAGTTCAATCAGGTCTAAGACTGTACTAATATGAGTTCAATCAGGTATAAGTGTCCTAGCACGAGTTCAATCAGGTCTAAGACTGTCCTAGCATGAGTTCAATCAGGTCTAAGACTGTATTAACATGAGTTCAATCAGGTCTAAGTGTCCTAGCATGAGTTCAATCAGGTCTAAGACTGTCCTAGCATGAGTTCAATCAGGTCTAAGTGTCCTAGCGTGAGTTCAATCAGTGTATTCTACAGCTGAGGTAAAGCCTGCTAGAGTGCACCCCTCACTCCAGTGTATTCTACAGCTGAGGTAAAGCTTGCTAGAGCGCACCCCTCACTCCAGTATATTCTATAGATGAGGTAAAGCTTGCTAGAGCGCACCCCTCACTCCAGTGTATTCTACAGCTGAGGTAAAGCTTGCTAGAGCGCACCCCTCACTCCAGTGAATTCTACAGCTGAGGTAAAGCTTGCTAGAGTGAACCCCTCACTCCAGTGTATTCTACAGCTGGTTTTTGTTTGTTTAATAAGTCTATTTCTCTTTCTATCTTCCAAGCTTTAAATTTACAAAGAGATGTTCTAAAAATGTAACAAGACCTCCTACATACATCCCCATTGATTATATTCTCTTTTGGCCTCATTGTGTTACAAGTATTTATGCCATTTTGATAAATGTAAATTGGAAATAGCACAATAAATGGATCCCCCGAAAGCTGACACACAGCCCTTTAGTTTCAGTGGCGGGTTTACAACTGCAAAAGCATTTTAACACATTCAAACTGTAATTGAAATATTCTTGGAAAGAAAGAGCAAAGCAACTGAAATCCCTTTTTGATGGGACCGAAGTTACAAAGGAAAGCAAAGTGCTATAAAATGCATGCTGAAGTGCAAGCGTTGGCAGCCTTCAAGACACACCCTATATAACCCATTCATTTCTAATGCTAGGATTAAGGAGTAATAATCTCACATGATTTCAGTGCAGGGTGGGTTATGTGGTTGTTTGCATGCTTTCTGATTACAGGAGGGGAACAGCTTGGTTTAATGGGATGCTGTACAACAGTAACAAGCATGCTGCGCATGAGCACAATGCAGCCTTCCCCTGCTGCAGGAAATCCCTCAACAAACACCTTCGTGAGATGACAGGCCACCCAGAGCCAGCAAAATCAAAGACCAGCAAGAACCCAACCCAATCCATTGCTAAACTTGTAATTATCCTGAAGCAATAATGAAAGAATAGTCATTAATTACAATGAGGCTCTTAAACAAATAAAACAGGGTTTCTTCTCCATAGCAAATGCAAATAGTGTTGTGGTAATTATCTACTAGCAGAGGCAGAGTGTTTGGCAAAGCAATGGAAATCACTGTGGGGGTGTTTATTTAGTTTTTTTTTTTTTTTGGATCAACCTTTTCAGTTCCTTTTAGTACATAACTTGTAATCTTACTATCACTCCTCACAAAACAATGACATCAGTCTGAAAGCACTGCCTGATTCTGCTCCGCTCCCCTGGGGTTCCATTGTGGAATTGGAATCTCGTATATGGACTTAATCAAAGACAGCTTTAAAATACAGATGCAGAACAGGAACTTCTTTGGTTGATTTTTTTTTTTTTTTGCAGTATGCATCAGAAAACAATGTTCGTCAGAGTTCAAGAAGATACTGCAGCTCTCTCACCAATAAGAAAGCAAAGGCTGCCATTCCACAAGGAGTTTCAGTGATCATCAGATTTCAAAATACTGCAGCTTTCTCATTCCTGCACCTCATTAAACATGCATTCATTTTATTCTGTTACTCAGAAAACTGTGCTTCTGTGAATTTATGAATAACAAGCACATCCTTTTCGAGACATTCTTCCATCGCTGGTACAGCTCCTTCACTTCAGTGACATACATGATGGAATAACATCCTCCAATTAGGGTGCGAGTATCATTTCCAGCAGTTTCAACTGAAGCAACCAATACTGCAGCAGACATACACACAGCACTGCAGCCCCACCTGGTGCTGCCCCAGGACTCCTACTTCAGGGCTTGGTTTTGAAGTTTGAATTTTACTGTTGAAGATTTAGTGCTACTGAACAGCTCATGCTCAGAAGAACTTTGACAGGGAAACATGAAAAGTCAGAGTGGGAGGCACTTGTTCTTTGCATCCTGCTGATATTAAATGGTTCTGAAGTAATGCAGTTACAGCAGTGGGAGGTTTTCCTTTAGAGAGACATTCATGAAGAGTGTGGTTCTGGCTCCTCACTGTGAGAGTCCTTTGAAGATGTTTCGTTGTTGTGTTTGTGTGAAATACAGATCTAAAGGAAAGCCTGGAAAGTTCCTTGCTCTGTTGCTGGACTCTAATCTTGTTTAGTGCTATGTTACTGTGAACGTAGGGTGAAATTAGCAACGTGCTTAAAAGAAAAGCAAAAAGATAAACTGCAAAGTGACCTACTCATGCAGAATGAATTCACTGCAGCAGATACTGTATGTGAGGCTCTTGCAAAAGGCCATGATTGTCTCAGAGCCTTAAGCAATGTAATTGCATGTGCATTGTACACACACCCAGCCTATACGTTTTAATGAAATCCTGATCAAAACACCACAATACAATACAACAGCTTGCATCTTGCCTTGATATTTGAAGTTCTTGTTTTCATACATACAGTAATTGCAAAGGGAAAGCCTCCTCAGACAGCCCAACCACCAACTGCTGCTAAATGTTTGACTCAATACTCAAGGCTGAATAAATCTGCTGTATAGTATGTGTTGGTACTTTAAAATTATAATTGAAAGAACATTCATTTTGTGCTTCAAAATACTTGAAGGACATAGGAGAGCTAACTGGGGCTCATTATAGATTAGTGGGGTTAGGTAATCCAGAATGAGAGCTAACTGGGGCTCATTATAGATTAGTGGGGTTAGGTAATCCAGAATGAGAGCTAACTGGGGCTCATTATAGATTAGTGGGGTTAGGTAATCCAGAATGAGAGCTAACTGGGGCTCATTATAGATTAGTGGGGTTAGGTAATCCAGAATGAGAGCTAACTGGGGCTCATTATAGATTAGTGGGGTTAGGTAATTCAGAATGAGAGCTAACTGGGGCTCATTATAGATTAGTGGGGTTAGGTAATTCAGAATGAGAGCTAACTGGGGCTCATTATAGATTAGTGGGGTTAGGTAATTCAGAATGAGAGCTAACTGGGGCTCATTATAGATTAGTGGGGTTAGGTAATTCAGAATGAGAGCTAACTGGGGCTCATTATAGATTAGTGGGGTTAGGTAATTCAGAATGAGGGCTAACTGGGGCTCATTATAGATTAGTGGGGTTAGGTAATCCAGAATGAGAGCTAACTGGGGCTCATTATAGATTAGTGGGGTTAGGTAATCCAGAATGAGAGCTAACTGGGGCTCATTATAGATTAGTGGGGTTAGGTAATCCAGAATGAGAGCTAACTGGGGCTCATTATAGATTAGTGGGGTTAGGTAATCCAGAATGAGAGCTAACTGGGGCTCATTATAGATTAGTGGGGTTAGGTAATCCAGAATGAGAGCTAACTGGGGCTCATTATAGATTAGTGGGGTTAGGTAATTCAGAATGAGAGCTAACTGGGGCTCATTATAGATTAGTGGGGTTAGGTAATCCAGAATGAGAGCTAACTGGGGCTCATTATAGATTAGTGGGGTTAGGTAATCCAGAATGAGAGCTAACTGGGGCTCATTATAGATTAGTGGGGTTAGGTAATTCAGAATGAGCGCTAACTGGGGCTCATTATAGATTAGTGGGGTTAGGTAATTCAGAATGAGCGCTAACTGGGGCTCATTATAGATTAGTGGGGTTAGGTAATCCAGAATGAGAGCTAACTGGGGCTCATTATAGATTAGTGGGGTTAGGTAATCCAGAATGAGAGCTAACTGGGGCTCATTATAGATTAGTGGGGTTAGGTAATCCAGAATGAGAGCTAACTGGGGCTCATTATAGATTAGTGGGGTTAGGTAATTCAGAATGAGAGCTAACTGGGGCTCATTATAGATTAGTGGGGTTAGGTAATCCAGAATGAGAGCTAACTGGGGCTCATTATAGATTAGTGGGGTTAGGTAATCCAGAATGAGAGCTAACTGGGGCTCATTATAGATTAGTGGGGTTAGGTAATCCAGAATGAGAGCTAACTGGGGCTCATTATAGATTAGTGGGGTTAGGTAATTCAGAATGAGAGCTAACTGGGGCTCATTATAGATTAGTGGGGTTAGGTAATCCAGAAATAGGCCGTGGCTCTGTATGGAGCGTCATTTGTGCCAAAACTATCCAGTCATTAATTTGTCAATTCATTAATACGAAAGGCCGTAAGGACCTGCACATTTCCAATCAGCCAGACAAACTTCCCAATAAACAGACAAACTTCCAACTGTCAATCTCACACTCTGCCAAAAACATTGCAACCTTTCTAGCCAATGGGAGCACACATTTAATTTTTAACCAATGATAATCCAGCCTCACTCAAAACTGCTTCAGCCAATAACATTGCAGTTTATTAGATGGGCATTTCAAAAGATATTCTATTAAACAAGATACTCGACTCCTCTGATTTTCAATGGAGACTTCCGTCTCACTGCATGCAAAGCATTGTGGTATATAGAGAGAGTTCAGCAAAAACAATTCTATGGACAGTCAATGGAGGCGTAAGAAATGTTGTTGGTTTTCACCATGTTAAAAAAATGCATCAAACTTTTGAAGTAGATTTCACATTTGCCCAAGGCTTTTTGAAGAAAATGGCAACATTAGCAAATTATGACAATAAGTAATTATTATGAAAAATGCTATTTCTGAGCACTCAGGCCCTCATGAGGCCATTAAGACCATCTCCTTGAACCCCACAGCATTGCAATTGCTATAGAAACGAAAACTAATCTGATGAATAGGAGCGACAAGCACTAGTTTTTTGGTGTTCCGCTGTTTGGTTTGTGAAAAAAATTAATGGACTAGGAAAAGCTTTTTTTTTTTTTTTTTAACATAAAATTGCTTTTTTTTCCCCATGCGGTTCATTGCACACTGTATAATTGTTATCTGTCAGACAAAAAGGTACAGGACCTGGGACCCACTCTGATCGGTGCACACGAACCCTGCACACATGGATAAACTTTTAACATGCTGCAGACTACTTTTTATTGTTTTTAAAAATATATATATATACCAAGCATCAAAAGAAACATCACTATTATAACACAATTATTTAAAAAAAAAAAAAATTATGGACATTGACAAAATGTTTTTGGTTTCTTTTTAATCACTCAATCATTCATCCTTGACCATGACATGCCTGAGTCACTATGACTGAAGCATATGCACTTAATCACCTAATTAGTGAGACAGTTGATTGGACACTGGATATGGAGTGATTTCAGCTGTTGAATTGCAAGCTTGAATAAAAGCAATAAAGAAAATCACAGAAAAACACCAATATTCCACATCTGTCAAGAGAGCACCACCTTCATGCAATCAGCACGTTGGAGGCTGGACTAGGGCAGCATACTGTGGCTTCCTGTCTTGGGTGCTCACAGCCAGCAATTTCAAACCTGGCAAGACAGTATAACCAGATACTCTCTGTCAATGATAGGTGATGATCTTCATGATGTCAATTGTTAATCAGCACAATAAAAAGTCACTGTACCTCCTCTTAAACAGAGTTTGTCATTTTACCATCACATTTAGTGAATTTTATTCAAATATAAGTGATAAATTTCTTTTGATTCTCAGTATACATTTGTAACAAAATTATACATACAGTTATGTTATATAAAGTTATATATAGTTGCACAAAATGATATATAAACATGATACATAACTTTTGTCTCACTTTATTTTCGCCTTTACTCAAATATAGAATATTCCTCATGGCTGTAGAATTCTAATGGATTCAGTCTGTCTCTAATTTATCTTTTCTGTAACTCAGTCCTCCTGAGTTATGCTGCCATTGTGTCCAAGTTAAAAGCACCTCCAAGGAAGGTTTCATTGTAACCCACCTTTCACATTTAAAGATTAAAATTGGTGCAATGTGATTACATTTCAATCCTTTATGTTTAAGAAATGTTTAATCTTGGATTAATTTTAACAAGGATTACATATAAAAACTGGTTTTGTGCAGCATGATTAAATATAATCCTTGATTTAATCTGGGTTATTGGTTAATCCTCGTTGATGCAATCAACCCTTAAAGAAGTAGTTTGTAACAGAAGTTCCTAATGCTCTTCTCATCACATCAAGAGGACTGCTGACTGAATCAGACAGTAGTGCGGGAGATATGAGTCATGTGACTCAGCCTGCATGTTATGTGAGTTCCGGAGAGACCACATCACTGCTGCCTACAGAAAATAGTACCAGAATTGTGTTCCTGCACGTTCTGGCTCAACTACAACACTGGTGAAAACTGAACGCTTCCTCTTTACTCCCATACATGTTATTTGCGTGTCATTTGGGTAAAGGTCAGTCTCAGGTGCTAAAGCTCTCAAAGTAGCTGCCCGTGTGCAACAACAGGTTCTTCGCCTATAATTAACCAGTGTAATGTTGCTGCACTGCTACTGCCTTTTCTAAACAATTACATTTTATAAAAACAATTTTAAAGATAAATGCATTTTGTTGGCAATATTACTTATAATATAAAGATATATTAAACATAGAAATAATAAGCAGACCTCAATTGAGAACATACTGGTGTTTGTTAACTTCAGCACTGCTTAAGAATGAATTTCCCCCTGCAGAATGCGCTTCCGCTGCAGTAGGTAACTGACTGCGGTGGCACTGTCCTAAAGTGCATCCAAATCAGAGGTTGCATACTTCTGTTGGCGCTAGCTTCTGCGTTTCGGCCAGTTCTGCCATTGGATTTGAATGAATACAAAATAGATTGCAAAATTATACATTCACATGCAGCACTGAATACAAAAATGTTTTTCCAAAGCGCGCTCTCTCTCTCTCTCTCTCTCTCCTCTCTCTCTCTCTCTCTCTCTCTCTATCTCTCTCTATATATCTATCTCTCTCTATCTATCTATCTCTCTATATATATATATATATATATTAACAGATAGATAGATAGATAGATAGATAGATAGATAGATAGATAGATAGATAGATAGATAGATAGATGCATCTTAATTGCATTTTAGTCTCTCTTTCACTGGTTTTTGTCTCCCAGGTTATTGGGAACCAGGAGACTCATTTAGAGTGAAGCCCTACAGGAGTAGAAAATATATTAAAGAAATAATCCTGTTGCAAATATAAAGAAAGGGAGCTGGTAAATATCTCGTTGTTGAAATAAAACAAATTCAATTTAAAGAAATGTAGAACAGTCTACCTAAAGCAGACTGCCATGCATGGAAATCAGAAACACATCCCAAACAAAGAATCACAGGGGCATATAACCAGAATTGATATGTGAATAAAATCTGTGTCATTAATCTTTTACTGGATGCACCTGGTAATGGAATTGACTGAGATAATCATAGAATACAGCTGTGTTCCAATTGTAAAACAGTATTTCAAAGTCTGTAGTCTGTAGCATTGATATGGCCCGAGGATAAAACAATGTGGCAGTTAAAATATTGTCACTGGACGACACCAAATATTAAGACCATGGTCCCTATTCTCAAAATGTTAAGGACTGTTTCTAGAAATGTTTTCTTAAAGACAATTCTGGTTAATTTTATCAAGTCTGTAGTTTAGCTTTTTTAGACAAGGTTAGAAGTTTCTAATTTTCCAAAGCACTGCTCAGTGTTTAAAGAGTTCTTCTGGAAACCAAACCTCATGACCGTAATCTGGCAGCCATTTTATCAAATGAAGATGGAGCATTTGATAGTAAGTTCAATAAAATATACATGCACTAAACCAGAGATGGTAACATCTCCTGTAATTTATAACTTAAAAAAAGAGTAAAATATGTATTTACCAAAAATGTATGAGAGCTTGCATTTTGCTTTGCATGACAGCTAAAACATTTTTAAAGCTATCTAAGTATTAATTTTTTTTATTTATTCATTAAACACGCATCTGCCATAAAGACTTGTTGGATAAGTAGATAATTGGGGAGGTGCTATTACACCATGTTAACTGGAAGTAAAGGAGTGAAGAAAGGTCCGTGGAGCTGTGTGAAATATTAGCTTCTTACAGTGTAGAAAAAACAAATGCCTATGAATGGCATTTAAATAAACAGCAACAAAAACAAAGAGCTCTCTGTTGGAAATAAAGGCATTTGGCAAGTCTGGATTTTAATAGTGCACTATAAATGTCATTTCCACAGCAGTGTTGTCAACATCAAGATTATTTAATGGTCGGACTGCAAGCTGATACAATACAACCTGAAATCACAACATCTGAAGCAAAAATAACCTGAAGATAAAAGATAGTCCTGTCCCTGGATTTGCACAGCACTCTAGCCTGCTATGTGTGCTACAGTATATACTGTACTCTGTATTACTGCTTTCAGTTTTGAGGCTTTATATAGAAGAACTTGTTATATTTTACTTAATCACAACATTATTTTTAGATTGCATTGTTCAAATGAAAAACAAAAAACACACAGGCAATGTCAATCCCCTTTATTTAGCTAACGCAGTATAGGCCTGCGGAACATTGAGGCTAGACTAGCTGTAACCTGCTCTCACTTGCTCAGTGCCTGCTGCATCGTCCATCGCTCCCCCAGGATTTATACAATGCCCTGTCTACATCAGTGACGAACATGACTTGAACCCCACTGCATCCGCCACTTCAATGAACAAACATGACTCGAGCCCCACTGCGTCCGCCACTTCAATGAACAAACATGACTTGAGCCCCACTGCGTCCGCCACTTCAATGAACAAACATGACTCGAGCCCCATTGAGTCCGCCACTTCAATGAACAAACATGACTCGAACCCCACTCCACCCGCCACTTCAATGAACAAACATGACTCGAACCCCATTGAGTCCGCCACTTCAATGAACAAACATGACTCGAACCCCACTCCACCCGCCACTTCAATGAACAAACATGACTCGAACCCCATTGAGTCCGCCACTTCAATGAACAAACATGACTCGAACCCCACTCCACCCGTCACTTCAATGAACAAACATGACTCAAACCCCATTGAGTCCGCCACTTCAATGAACAAACATGACTCGAACCCCATTGAGTCCGCCACTTCAATGAACAAACATGACTCGAACCCCACTCCACCCGCCACTTCAATGAACAAACATGACTCGAACCCCACTGCGTCCGCCACTTCAATGAACAAACATGACTCGAACCCCACTCCACCCGCCACTTCAATGAACAGATCACAGTCTCATGCCAGCACTAGCTAACATGCTTGTACTTTGACTTTAGAGTTTATTGCAAGTTTGATGTTAGAATTTTGATCTCACGTTTTGAAGTTATGGACAGTTTGTATATTTGTTTTTAAGAGATGGGTGTGCTGACGCTTTACGAATACCAGTACGCCTTGGCCTACAGTCACTGAGACAGGGCTTTGCTGGGCATGTTCTTCATATTGTAACACTTTTAAAACACACCAACGAAATGATCACACATTCTCTACTGAACCCGCAGATCAGGACTCACCCGTATGGCTGTAACGTTCTGGTGCCATAGCCTATAGCCTCCTCCCAGCGGGTAAGATGAATGCAGGCATCCATGGCGCAGTCAAGCATCCTGAGCAGATAGATGTTTCTGTCTGGGAGAACATCTTGATTGTTACCTATGAGAGTCTGGCACATAGCCAGGACCTGGTCCCACTCTATTATTATCCACAGTCAAGGACTCTTACAATGCTTTTACACAACCGCTGGGAGGCACAAAACACAAACATGTGTTGCTGAGAGTGTGCGCTGGGTTTCTGGAATCTCTTGCACTTGTTTAATAGATATCCAAAGGCTGTTTGGGTTGAGGCAGCAGTTCAGACAGAAATGAGTTAAAGCTGATCCCCCACATTCATTGATGCTTTGTATTCCAATAAGGCTAAAATGCATGGAGCAGAAAACAAATGCAATCATTTGATTATATACACACACACACACAGCCATGTTACTGTGTCGTTTGATTATATATATACACACACACACACACAGCCATGTTACTGTGTCGTTTGATTACATATATACACACACACACAAGCAGCCATGTTACTGTGTCGTTTGATTATATATATACACACACACACAGCCATGTTACTGTGTCGTTTGATTATATATATACACACACACACACAGCCATGTTACTGTGTCGTTTGATTATATATATACACACACACACACAGCCATGTTACTGTGTCGTTTGATTATATATACACACACACAGCCATGTTACTGTGTCGTTTGATTATATACACACACACACAGCCATGTTACTGTGTCGTTTGATTATATATACACACACACACACACACACATGTTACTGTGTCGTTTGATTATATATATACACACACACACACACACAGCCATGTTACTGTGTCGTTTGATTACATATATACACACACACACACAGCCATGTTACTGTGTCGTTTGATTATATATACACACACACACACACACACACAGCCATGTTACTGTGTCGTTTGATTTATATACACACACACAGCCATGTTACTGTGTCGTTTGATTATATATACACACACAGCCATGTTACTGTGTCGTTTGATTATATATACACACACACAGCCATGTTACTGTGTCGTTTGATTATATATACACACACACACAGCCATGTTACTGTGTCGTTTGATTATATATTACACACACACACAGCCATGTTACTGTGTCGTTTGATTATATATACACACACACACAGCCATGTTACTGTGTCGTTTGATTATATATATACACACACACACACCATGTTTCTGTGTCGTTTGATTATATATACACACACACACACAGCCATGTTACTGTGTCGTTTGATTATATATATACACACACACACACAGCCATGTTACTGTGTCGTTTGATTATATATACACACACACACAGCCATGTTACTGTGTCGTTTGATTATATATACACACACACACAGCCATGTTACTGTGTCGTTTGATTATATATACACACACACACACACACACAGCCATGTTACTGTGTCGTTTGATTATATACACACACACACACAAGCCATGTTACTGTGTCGTTTGATTATATATACACACACACACAGCCATGTTACTGTGTCGTTTGATTATATATATACACACACACACACAGCCATGTTACTGTGTCGTTTGATTATATATATACACACACACACACAGCCATGTTTCTGTGTCGTTTGATTATATATACACACACACACACAGCCATGTTACTGTGTCGTTTGATTACATATATACACACACACACACAGCCATGTTACTGTGTCGTTTGATTACATATATACACACACACACAAGCCATGTTACTGTGTCGTTTGATTACATATATACACACACACACAAGCCATGTTACTGTGTCGTTTGATTATATATATACACACACACACACAGCCATGTTACTGTGTCGTTTGATTATATATACACACACACACAGCCATGTTACTGTGTCGTTTGATTACACACACACACACAGCCATGTTACTGTGTCGTTTGATTATATATACACACACACACACAGCCATGTTACTGTGTCGTTTGATTATATACACACACACACAGCCATGTTACTGTGTCGTTTGATTATATATACACACACACAGCCATGTTACTGTGTCGTTTGATTATATATACACACACACACACAGCCATGTTACTGTGTCGTTTGATTATATATACACACACACACAGCCATGTTACGTGTCGTTTGATTATATATATACACACACACACACAGCCATGTTACTGTGTCGTTTGATTATATATACACACACACACACAGCCATGTTACTGTGTCGTTTGATTATATATACACACACACACAAGCCATGTTACTGTGTCGTTTGATTATATACACACACACACAGCCATGTTTCTGTGTCACACATTATATACACACACAGCCATGTTACTGTGTCGTTTGATTATATATACACACACACACACACACACACATCGTTTGATTATATATACACACACACACACACACACAGCCATGTTACTGTGTCGTTTGATTATATATACACACACACACACACACAGCCATGTTACTGTGTCGTTTGATTATATACACACACACACAGCCATGTTACTGTGTCGTTTGATTATATATATATACACACACACACACACACACATGTTACTGTATCGTTTGATTATATACACACACACACAGCCATGTTACTGTGTCGTTTGATTATATACACACACACACACACACAGCCATGTTACTGTGTCGTTTGATTATATATACACACACACAGCCATGTTACTGTGTCGTTTGATTATATACACACACACACAGCCATGTTACTGTGTCGTTTGATTATATATATACACACACACACAGCCATGTTACTGTGTCGTTTGATTATATATACACACACACACACACACACACACAGCCATGTTACTGTGTCGTTTGATTATATATATACACACACAGCCATGTTACTGTGTCGTTTGATTATATGATTACACATACACACACACACACACACCATGTTACTGTGTCGTTTGATTATATATACACACACACACAGCACACACAGCATGTTACTGTGTCGTTTGATTATATACACACACACACACACACAGCCATGTTACTGTGTCGTTTGATTATATATACACACACACACAGCCATGTTACTGTGTCGTTTGATTATATACACACACACACACACAGCCATGTTACTGTGTCGTTTGATTATATATACACACACACACACAGCCATGTTACTGTGTCGTTTGATTATATATATACACACACACACACAGCCATGTTACTGTGTCGTTTGATTATATATACACACACACACACACACACAGCCATGTTACTGTGTCGTTTGATTATATACACACACACACACACACACAGCCATGTTACTGTGTCGTTTGATTATATACACACACACACACACAGCCATGTTACTGTGTCGTTTGATTATATATATACACACACACACACAGCCATGTTACTGTGTCGTTTGATTATATATATACACACACACACACACAGCCATGTTACTGTGTCGTTTGATTATTATATACACACACACACACACACACAGCCATGTTACTGTGTCGTTTGATTATATATACACACACACACACACAGCCATGTTACTGTGTCGTTTGATTATATACACACACACACAGCCATGTTACTGTGTCGTTTGATTATATACACACACACACACAGCCATGTTACTGTGTCGTTTGATTATATACACACACACACACACAGCCATGTTACTGTGTCGTTTGATTACATATATACACACACACACAAGCCATGTTACTGTGTCGTTTGATTATATATATACACACACACACAAGCCATGTTACTGTGTCGTTTGATTATATACATACACACACACACAAGCCATGTTACTGTGTCGTTTGATTATATATATACACACACACACAAGCCATGTTACTGTGTCGTTTGATTATATATACACACACACACACACAGCCATGTTACTGTGTCGTTTGATTATATATATACACACACACACAGCCATGTTACTGTGTCGTTTGATTATATATACACACACACACACACACCATGTTACTGTGTCGTTTGATTATATATACACACACACACACACAGCCATGTTACTGTGTCGTTTGATTATATATATACACACACACACAGCCATGTTACTGTGTCGTTTGATTATATATATACACACACACACAGCCATGTTACTGTGTCGTTTGATTATATACACACACACACACACACACAGCCATGTTACTGTGTCGTTTGATTATATATATACACACACACACAGCCATGTTACTGTGTCGTTTGATTATATATACACACACACACACACACACAGCCATGTTACTGTGTCGTTTGATTATATATATACACACACACACAGCCATGTTACTGTGTCGTTTGATTATATATATACACACACACACAGCCATGTTACTGTGTCGTTTGATTATATATATATACACACACACACACAGCCATGTTACTGTGTCGTTTGATTATATATATATATCGTCATGTCACTGTGGTTGGTCGTACCCAGTTCTTTTTAGTACATTTAATAGGTCTTTCAATACTTAATTAGTCTGATACTTAGAAAGATTAGAATGAGGTATTCAGCAAAACTTCCTTTAAATCTTATTTTAAGTTTGAAGTGCCATACTTACTAAAAAAAAAAAAAAAAGAAAAAGAAGCATTATCATTGTTCTGTTGGTATTAGTGGTTTTATAATATCCTATTGGTATTAGAGGTTTTATAATATCCTATTGGTATTAGAGGTTTTATAATATCCTATTGGTATTAGAGGTTTTATAACATCCTATTGGTATTAGTGGTTTTATAATATCCTATTGGTATTAGTGGTTTTATAATATCCTATTGGTATTAGTGGTTTTATAATATCCTATTGATATTAGTGGTTTTATAATATCCTATTGGTATTAGTGGTTTTATAATTTCCTACTGGTATTAGTGGTTCTATGGGTTGTTTTTCTGAAGGATACGTTCCTGGGATTGGTGCTCCTCTGCTTTAGCGATGCACTCTCTGACTCTGTTCCAAGCTCGCTCCTCACCTGCCAGCATGTCTGCATCCTGCACACAACAGAAAGAGGCAAGGGACCAGTTAACAGGCTGGATGTGCTTTACATTGTCCTGCGCACTGTCGGCTTCCAGAGCAGTGCCTTGAACAGAGCCCCCTATTGGTGAAGGGTAATCCACGCCGGCAACCTTTTCGAATATACCCACACACACATTGATTTACACAACACACACACGGAAATACAATGTGTACACATCCACAACATCTATTAAAGGGAACTGGATACCGTAGCTGTAACACTCAGCTCTGAAGTAAACAACCAGGTCATATATTTTCTTGTTAGTATTTTAATTTTTGTAATTAATGTTTTAATTTTTGCTTGTTTTGTGAAGCTCTTTGGGATGGCTTGCCATCAAAGGCGTTATAACAAATAGATAGATTGATTGTGTTTTCATATTTACACGATTACATGATCATCATACACAACTCACTTTCGTATGTAATGTACACTAAACTAATTGTTTATTGCTAAAACAAAAAGGGCATTTTATATACAGTATTACACAAATGATGCTCACGTAAAAAGGAGAATACAAATATCATGACAGTATTTATGTGGGCTTGGTGCCACCATGACCCTGTCTGCTTTCTTTCTTAATTTGATAAATTATCCCATTCAAATTGCATGGATTTTAAAACATACTCACAAACTCATACATCAAAGGGCACCTAAACAAAGACAATCAATACATTTCTACACCCAAGGGTCTCGCATGGAAAACATATCAATGAGTATTATTGATTACTCAGGTCTGAATGCTGGAGAGCTACTAGTTTCGAATCAGAAGACTAATCAATAGCATGTGGTCCCCAAGTGTCTAAATTATAAAACGGAGATTGAACATTCAAAGCTGACAATTACATTATTGTTGTAGTATTTTAAGATAACATTTTTAAGTCTGGTTTTGGAAATTGAAAAATATAACACCAAGGGTCTGTTCATATTGGTAATCTTGAAGATCCATAAACACACACTCAGAAAATTAACTTAGTAATACATTTAGAGAAAGTCTTATTTTACTTTATCAATGTCTTTATATATGTTGCTATCAGTCTTCCAATCATGTCTCAAGCATGGGCATGGCAGGCTAGTGGATTGAGAGCATGAGCAGATTGTAGAGGAGGAGCCATTGTTTCCTGTGCAGTGGTATTTGGGTTAGGGTGTAGGGTTAGGTTGTACGGTGTAGGTTAGAGTGTGGATTAGAGTGTAAGGTGTAGGGTGTGGGTTAGGGTGTGGGGTTAGGGTGTAGGGTGTAGGGTGTGGGTTGAGAGTGTAGGGTGTAGGGTGTAGGTTATGATGTAAGGTTAGGGTGCAGGGTGTAGGGTGTAGGTTAGGGTGTGGGTGTAGGGTGTGGGTTAGGGTGCAGGGTGTAGGGTGTAGGGTGTAGGGTGTAGGGTGTAGGTTAGGGTGTGGGTGTAGGGTGTAGGTTAGGGTGTGGGTGTAGGGTGTGGGTTAGGGTGTGGGGTTAGGGTGCAGGGTGTAGGGTGTGGGTTGAGAGTGTGTAGGGTGTAGGGTGTAGGTTAGGGTGTGGGTGTAGGGTGTGGGTTAGGGTGCAGGGTGTAGGGTGTGGGTTGAGAGTGTGTAGGGTGTAGGTTATGATGTAAGGTTAGGGTGCAGGGTGTAGGGTTAGGTTGTGGGTGCAGGGTGTGGGTTAGGGTGCAGGGTGTAGGGTGTGGGTTGAGATTGTGTAGGGTGTAGGGTGTGGGTTAGGGTGTGGGGTTAGGGTGCAGGGTGTAGGGTGTGGGTTGAGAGTGTGTAGGGTGTAGGTTATGATGTAAGGTTAGGGTGCAGGGTGTAGGTTAGGGTGTGGGTGCAGGGTGTAGGGTGTAGGTTAGGGTGTGGGTGTAGGGTGTGGGTTAGGGTGTGGGTTAGGGTGCAGGGTGTAGGGTGTAGGTTATGGTGTAAGGTTAGGGTGCAGGGTGTAGGGTGTAGGGTGTGGGTGTAGGGTGTGGGTTAGGGTTAGGGTGTAGGGTGTGGGTTAGGGTGTGGGTGTGGGTTAGGGTGTGGGTTAGGGTGCAGGGTGTAGGGTGTAGGTTATGATGTAAGGTTAGGGTGCAGGGTGTAGGGTGTAGGTTAGGGTGTGGGTTAGGGTGCAGGGTGTGGGAGTATGTAAGATTAAAGAGATGAAGCTGAAACAAGCTCAGTGTGATTTACTTAGTATTTGGTCATTTCAATGCTTGGATGTGTTTCTAATGTACAGTATGTGCTGCCTCGTCTCCACATGGAATAGACTCATCTTCTCTACTGTACAGTATGTGCTGCCTCGTCTCCACATGGAATAGACTCATCTTCTCTACTGTACAGTATGTGCTGCCTCGTCTCCACATGGAATAGACTCATCTTCTCTACTGTACAGTATGTGCTGCCTCGTCTCCACATGGAATAGACTCATCTTCTCTACTGTACAGTATGTGCTGCCTCGTCTCCACATGGAATAGACTCATCTTCTCTACTGTACAGTATGTGCTGCCTCGTCTCCACGTGGAATAGACTCATCTTCTCTACTGTACAGTATGTGCTGCCTCGTCTCCACATGGAATAGACTCATCTTCTCTACTGTACAGTATGTGCTGCCTCGTCTCCACATGGAATAGACTCATCTTCTCTACTGTACAGTATGTGCTGCCTCGTCTCCACATGGAATAGACTCATCTTCTCTACTGTACAGTATGTGCTGCCTCGTCTCCACATGGAATAGACTCATCTTCTCTACTGTACAGTATGTGCTGCCTCGTCTCCACATGGAATAGACTCATCTTCTCTACTGTACAGTATGTGCTGCCTCGTCTCCACATGGAATAGACTCATCTTCTCTACTGTACAGTATGTGCTGCCTCGTCTCCACATGGAATAGACTCATCTTCTCTACTGTACAGTATGTGCTGCCTCATCTCCACATGGAATAGACTCATCTTCTCTACTGTACAGTATGTGCTGCCTCATCTCCACATGGAATAGACTCATCTTCTCTACTGTACAGTATGTGCTGCCTCATCTCCACATGGAATAGACTCATCTTCTCTACTGTACAGTATGTGCTGCCTCGTCTCCACATGGAATAGACTCATCTTCTCTACTGTACAGTATGTGCTGCCTCGTCTCCACATGGAATAGACTCATCTTCTCTACTGTACAGTATGTGCTGCCTCGTCTCCACATGGAATAGACTCATCTTCTCTACTGTACAGTATGTGCTGCCTCGTCTCCACATGGAATAGACTCATCTTCTCTACTGTACAGTATGTGCTGCCTCGTCTCCACATGGAATAGACTCATCTTCTCTACTGTACAGTATGTGCTGCCTCGTCTCCACATGGAATAGACTCATCTTCTCTACTGTACAGTATGTGCTGCCTCGTCTCCACATGGAATAGACTCATCTTCTCTACTGTACAGTATGTGCTGCCTCGTCTCCACATGGAATAGACTCATCTTCTCTACTGTACAGTATGTGCTGCCTCGTCTCCACATGGAATAGACTCATCTTCTCTACTGTACAGTATGTGCTGCCTCGTCTCCACGTGGAATAGACTCATCTTCTCTACTGTACAGTATGTGCTGCCTCATCTCCACATGGAATAGACTCATCTTCTCTACTGTACAGTATGTGCTGCCTCGTCTCCACATGGAATAGACTCATCTTCTCTACTGTACAGTATGTGCTGCCTCGTCTCCACGTGGAATAGATTGTGTTTAAAACTGTCAAAACCATCAAAAAATAGATAATAATAATAATAATAATAATAATAATAATAATATATAATAATAATAATAATGCATTAAATTAAATTAAAAAAAATAACAAAAGGGCTAAGACTAGACTTGTGATTTGTATATCTGGCTGCTGTTTACTTTAAACAAGAAAACTCATAAAGCAAAGACTTGTTTATCTCTGGCATGATTTGTGACCAAATGATGCATTTATTCAGTACCTAACTTGCATATGCTTATGGTGTCTTGTTACACAATGAGTGAAGCATGCATTGGCATAGTTGAGAGAGACCAGCAGCTTTGTAGATGTTAACACTTTCTAGCAACAATGTTTCATCTGGATAGTGCTTTACAATAGAGCACTGCAACACATGAATAAACTTCAGAAGCAGTCGAGGAGGGAGGACCTGTGGAACTCAAGTTACAGCACATCTGTATGACAAACATATTTCCCTCCAGAATAATGAGACCTTTATTTTCCCTATAGAATACAAGTTGAGCAGTTTCAGCTTCATCAACGATATACAACACAGTGCTGCTCACTGAAGCTTCATCAAATTACATACAGCATAGTGCTGCACATTGAAGCTTCATCAAATTACATACAGCATAGTGCTGCTCACTGAAGCTTCATCAAATTACATACAACATAGTGCTGCTCACTGAAGCTTCATCAAGTGACATACAGCATAGTGCTGCTCACTGAAGCGTCATCAAATTACATACAGCATAGTGCTGCTCACTGAAGCGTCATCAAATTACATACAGCATAGTGCTGCTCACTGAAGCTTCATCAAATTACATACAGCATAGTGCTGCTCACTGAAGCTTCATCAAATTACATACAGCATAGTGCTGCTCACTGAAGCTTCATCAAATTACATACAGCATAGTGCTGCTCACTGAAGCGTCATCAAATTACATACAGCATAGTGCTGCTCACTGAAGCTTCATCAAATTACATACAGCATAGTGCTGCTCACTGAAGCTTCATCAAATTACATACAGCATAGTGCTGCTCACTGAAGCTTCATCAAATTACATACAGCATAGTGCTGCACATTGAAGCTTCATCAAATTACATACAGCATAGTGCTGCTCACTGAAGCTTCATCAAATTACATACAGCATAGTGCTGCTCACTGAAGCTTCATCAAATTACATACAGCATAGTGCTGCTCACTGAAGCTTCATCAAATTACATACAGCATAGTGCTGCTCACTGAAGCTTCATCAAATTACATACAGCATAGTGCTGCTCACTGAAGCTTCATCAAATTACATACAGCATAGTGCTGCTCACTGAAGCTTCATCAAATTACATACAGCATAGTGCTGCTCACTGAAGCTTCATCAAATTACATACAGCATAGTGCTGCTCACTGAAGCTTCATCAAATTACATACAGCATAGTGCTGCTCACTGAAGCTTCATCAAATTACATACAGCATAGTGCTGCTCACTGAAGCTTCATCAAATTACATACAGCATAGTGCTGCTCACTGAAGCTTCATCAAATTACATACAGCATAGTGCTGCTCACTGAAGCTTCATCAAATTACATACAGCATAGTGCTGCTCACTGAAGCTTCATCAAATTACATACAGCATAGTGCTGCTCACTGAAGCTTCATCAAATTACATACAGCATAGTGCTGCTCACTGAAGCTTCATCAAATTACATACAGCATAGTGCTGCTCACTGAAGCTTCATCAAATTACATACAGCATAGTGCTGCTCACTGAAGCTTCATCAAATTACATACAGCATAGTGCTGCTCACTGAAGCTTCATCAAATTACATACAGCATAGTGCTGCTCACTGAAGCTTCATCAAATTACATACAGCATAGTGCTGCTCACTGAAGCTTCATCAAATTACATACAGCATAGTGCTGCTCACTGAAGCTTCATCAAATTACATACAGCATAGTGCTGCTCACTGAAGCTTCATCAAATTACATACAGCATAGTGCTGCTCACTGAAGCTTCATCAAATTACATACAGCATAGTGCTGCTCACTGAAGCTTCATCAAATTACATACAGCATAGTGCTGCTCACTGAAGCTTCATCAAATTACATACAGCATAGTGCTGCTCACTGAAGCTTCATCAAATTACATACAGCATAGTGCTGCTCACTGAAGCTTCATCAAATTACATACAGCATAGTGCTGCTCACTGAAGCTTCATCAAATTACATACAGCATAGTGCTGCTCACTGAAGCTTCATCAAATTACATACAGCATAGTGCTGCTCACTGAAGCTTCATCAAATTACATACAGCATAGTGCTGCTCACTGAAGCGTCATCAAATTACATACAGCATAGTGCTGCTCACTGAAGCTTCATCAAATTACATACAGCATAGTGCTGCTCACTGAAGCGTCATCAAATTACATACAGCATAGTGCTGCTCATTGAAGCTTCATCAAATTACATACAGCATAGTGCTGCTCACTGAAGCTTCATCAAATTACATACAGCATAGTGCTGCTCATTGAAGCTTCATCAAATTACATACAGCATAGTGCTGCTCACTGAAGCTTCATCAAATTACATACAGCATAGTGCTGCTCACTATGGTGAAGAAGTGCTTATACATTTTTTTTGTATATTCATTTCTGCAGATGATTTACCCATTGAGACCAAGGCCTCATTTATAATGGGGTCCTGTTAGACAATAAAACAATTATAAAAACAAACAACACAACACATACATATGTGCTTCAAACTCAGTCAGCAGCTGACAAAAAATAACAACATAAATAAGACATTGAATCTTGAAATAGCCCATAAAGTTTTTTTTTATGAATCTACAGAATATTATTACACCTGTCAGACTATGATGAGGTGACACCTTCAATAAAACAGCTAACGATTCTCACAATCAGTCAAGCCCTAATTGGGAGTAAAACAAAACAAATGCTGTGAATTGATTTTCCTACAAGGATTCAAACTTTCAGAAGCAACTCAAGTGTGTCAAATACCTTCCTTTAGTGAGAAGTGCAGCGTGTTATCAAAAAATTACCATTAAAATCAAACAGACGTTGAGCATAATGTGTGCATCCTTTTTATAGCAATCTGTGAGATATATAAAGTGATGGTAATACAGATTCGATAAGATTTACTCAAAGGATTTAATTATATAACTTGAAGCAAGAAATGTGGGGGTCATTTTTGATACTGTTCTATAATTTGAGCCTCATATTTGGAAAATTACTAAAGTATCATTTCATCATTTGACAAATATATTTAAATGTTGTTCTATTATTTCTGTATCTGATGCTGAGAGGCTAAAGCATGCCTTTGTTTCACTGAGAATTGACTACTGTAATGCACTACTGTAATGCACTCTTTTCTGGGATTCCAAAGTATTTGGTGTTTCGCTTGCAGCTTATTCAGAATGCTGCTGCAAGAATTCTAAGTAAAACCAGAAAAGGTGAACATATTACTCCTGTCCTGGCCTCCTTACACTGGCTTGCTGTGCAGTTTCGAATTGATTTTACGTCTATGATGTAAGGTGCTATATAAATGAAATAAATAAATAAATACAATATATAGCTATATGTCCTTTATACCAGCAATACTTGTGAGAGACATTTATACGCCTACACAGATCCCCAGGGCTGTTCAAATCTATTGAGCGACTATATTAATACAAAGTTCTGCCATTTCCTCTAAAATAATTCTGTCACCTTTCTATTTTTAAGAAGATGCTGAAACCAAGGAAAGACAGCTGAGATGTTTACACCAGGAAGTCTAAAAGCCGGTCGCTTCATATATTTATTTACTGGAATTGTTTTAACCAGAAAAACTATTCTCTGAGATGTCACATCTCATTTTAAACAAAGGGAAGACGACAGCCCTGGGATCTTCCATATACTGCACAAATAATACCAAACTAAGAGATCAAAACATATTTAACACAAAAGAAAAACCCACATTAAACATTTAGCAACACTCCAAAGACTGGTTTTCAGGGCAATGAGAGACACATACTGTCTGTAGACTAGTGCTCCGTTTTATAGAGTTTTAATTACAGATAAGCAGCATTGTGGGGGGGGTGGGGGGGGTATGCATTTGAAGCCACGTTGTGAAGTTGTGAGATTAAACGATGATGAGATAGTAGCAGCACGAGATGCAGATTACAAAGGGTTAAATTGCAGGTAGATGTACCCTATGAAAGAAGCATGTGTGTCTGTAAATGTCTAATGAAACCAGTAACTCCCAAACTGTTATTGAAGTCATTCTGTGAACTTTTGACCAGATTACTAACAAGGAAGAATTGACAAAAAAAACAAAAACAGGTCTGTGAAGAGTAACCATACCACCGAGTGAGGTCAAAACAAACAATCGACACAACCCAGCACCAATAACACATAATACAAGCAGTTCAGATGAGCGCAGAAGCAAAGACGAAAGTGCATTGAATTAGAAGTCCAGTTTACCAGCTCACTTACAGCAGTGAAACTTCAGAGACACAAGCGAGTTCTTTTGTTAAGAGTTACTGTGAATCCTAGCTTGATCATTCCCATGTGGAGTTTGGTTTCCTTATTGTTTGCTTCCAAATTAACAATAAAACAAAGCCCCTTTGTTTCCAAATGATGCGGTTTGTTTATATTAAATGAGGGGCTGTTTGAGGAGATAAAGTGTATGAATTTACTAGAACAGGGAAATGTGTGCCCATTGCTGTCCTTTTGAAGACCAGATGGACAACACAGTGAATCACAGAATATAGTTCTGTTTTATAAAATGTGAAACTATTCTGCTGTCTCTATTATTCAGAAACCTAAAATGTCACATGACCTCAATATGGCAGCCATGCTGGTTAAATACCAATGTCAAGGTCACTGGTACATTTAGTGCACAGTGTTTATACTGCATAACCCTGCAAATATCAGTCAAAGTGTTTGAGCTTAATCACCCGGAAACCCCAAACCCCTCCCGCTGCTCTGACAACAGGACCGAACAAGCCAGCAACACAGCTCTGTGTTTTCCAGGTGAGCTAGGGAGGTTGGGTTAGTGCTGTTGGTGAATTGTGGCCATTCCTAACTTTAGCTCCAGTTAACTACCAGATTTCCATGGCTACCACCAATAATAATATTAAGGCCACCTTTGTTTAGTAACAATGTCTCTTTATGCAGCCCGAGACATATCAAACCTTTGAATAAATTACCGGAGCTCTCGCTGTGTCTGTACTGTACTGCACTCTAGTTGCCTGTAATGTACTGAGCCTGTACTGTATTGTGTCTGTACTGTATGGTGCTTGTGCAGTGCACTGTTGTTGCCTGTACTGTACTGCCCTGTGCCTGTGCAGTGGACTGTTGTTGCCTGTACTCTACTATTGTTGCCTGTACTGTGCCTGTGCAGTGCACTGTTGTTGCCTGTACTCTATTATTGTTGCCTGTACTCTACTGCACTGTGCCTGTGCTGTACTATTGTTGCCTGTACTCTACTGCCCCGTGCCTGTGCAGTGCACGGTTTTTGCCGGTACTGTATGGTGCCTGTGCAGTGCACCGTTGTTGCCTGTACTGCAGTGCATTGTTGCCTGTACTGTACTGTACTGTGCCTGTGCAGTGCACGGTTTTTGCCGGTACTGTATGGTGCCTGTGCAGTGCACCGTTGTTGCCTGTACTGCAGTGCACGGTTTTTGCCGGTACTGTATGGTGCCTGTGCAGTGCACTGTTGTTGCCTGTACTGCAGTGCATTGTTGTTGCCTGTACTGTACTGTGCCTGTGCAGTTCTTTGTGGGGCACCATGCACTGTTGTTGCCTGTACTGTACAAACATACATGGGGTTTGGACTCCCGAGCAATCAACCCAGATACTAAACTCATCACAAACGTTACAAAACAGGCACGACGATACTTTGGATTAAAGCTGCATGTATTTAGTGACAGACATTCCTGCTAAGCTCAGCAGTTCTAGTTGATACAGAACAAGCACTGCTTGTGCTTCTTCAGACAGGGACTGCGTGTATGTTCCCTGCCTCAGCAAGTATAATTGCAAATCCTGGAAATGAAAGTGCTTAGTTGTGATGAATAGATGATGCATGGGTTGAAGCACCCTGGAGAGCAGTGTAATCATTGTCTGCACGGATATGTTTATTATGAGGGTAGGATCACTTACATCTGTCTGTCTATTTACTGTACACCAAGGCCAGTGTTCAACATGCTGCATGAATATGCTGCACATTTTGTTATTTTACAATAACAAAACGTATCTTTAATAAAAGTAATGCTATTAGTTATTTGGGATTTTGATCCGTGATAATGGATTTGCAATCTAAACAACTTTGGTTTCAGTAAAAATGTGTTTGAGAAATCTAGTCTCCTTGACTGTTAATTATGTTCTAGAAGCCGTTTCAACAATGAACCTGAACTTATGGATGGTGTTATTGTCAGTGTTGGGGACTAATTCATTACTGTAATCTGAATGCCTTTTTCAGTAACCTGTAACTGTAATGGAGCTTTCTTCAGACAGGCAAAAGGGCAAGTCACACCTTACTTGTGACATGACCCCGTTTTTCATATCAACCTGCTAGGAAATGACCTATGAGGACAGAACGAGGGGGCTGGATAGTTGGATCTTCAGAGATTATTTAGAACTGCAGTCTGACCAAATCAAAAAAAAAACATCTCTGTAAAGTTAACCTATTCCTAAGAAGTAACTGTTTTTTCAAAGTAATACAATACTGTAACATTGTATTCAAGTAACTTGTAACTGGAATGGATTCCTTTTTTAAAGTAATTTTCTCAACACTGGTCACTGGCAGCTTTGCTTCGCCCTTGTTGTATGTGAGCAGAGTAAATCTATATGAAGACTGTAGTTTATTTCAGTGTCTCCCTTGCTGTACGTGAGCAGAGTAAATCTATGTGAAGACTGTAGTTTATTTCAGTGTCTCCCTTGTTGTATGTGAGCAGAGTAAATCTATGTGAAGACTGTAGTTTATTTCAGTGTCTCCCTTGCCGTATGTGAGCAGAGTAAATCTATGTGAAGACTGTAGTTTATTTCAGTGTCTCCCTTGTTGTATGTGAGCAGAGTAAATCTATGTGAAGACTGTAGTTTATTTCAGTGTCTCCCTTGTTGTATGTGAGCAGAGTAAATCTATGTGAAGACTGTAGTTTATTTCAGTGTCTCCCTTGCTGTATGTGAGCAGAGTAAATCTATGTGAAGACTGTAGTTTATTTCAGTGTCTCCCTTGTTGTATGTGAGCAGAGTAAATCTATGTGAAGACTGTAGTTTATTTCAGTGTCTCCCTTGTTGTATGTGAGCAGAGTAAATCTATGTGAAGACTGTAGTTTATTTCAGTGTCTCCCTTGTTGTATGTGAGCAGGGTAAATCTATGTGAAGACTGTAGTTTATTTCAGTGTCTCCCTTGCCGTATGTGAGCAGAGTAAATCTATGTGAAGACTGTAGTTTATTTCAGTGTCTCCCTTGCTGTACGTGAGCAGAGTAAATCTATGTGAAGACTGTAGTTTATTTCAGTGTCTCCCTTGTTGTACGTGAGCAGAGTAAATCTATGTGAAGACTGTAGTTTATTTCAGTGTCTCCCTTGTTGTATGTGAGCAGAGTAAATCTATGTGAAGACTGTAGTTTATTTCAGTGTCTCCCTTGTTGTATGTGAGCAGAGTAAATCTATGTGAAGACTGTAGTTTATTTCAGTGTCTCCCTTGTTGTATGTGAGCAGAGTAAATCTATGTGAAGACTGTAGTTTATTTCAGTGTCTCCCTTGTTGTATGTGAGCAGAGTAAATCTATGTGAAGACTGTAGTTTATTTCAGTTTCTCCCTTGTTGTATGTGAGCAGAGTAAATCTATGTGAAGACTGTAGTTTATTTCAGTGTCTCCCTTGTTGTATGTGAGCAGAGTAAATCTATGTGAAGACTGTAGTTTATTTCAGTGTCTCCCTTGTTGTATGTGAGCAGAGTAAATCTATGTGAAGACTGTAGTTTATTTCAGTGTCTCCCTTGTTGTATGTGAGCAGAGTAAATCTATGTGAAGACTGTAGTTTATTTCAGTGTCTCCCTTGTTGTATGTGAGCAGAGTAAATCTATGTGAAGACTGTAGTTTATTTCAGTGTCTCCCTTGTTGTATGTGAGCAGAGTAAATCTATGTGAAGACTGTAGTTTATTTCAGTGTCTCCCTTGTTGTACGTGAGCAGAGTAAATCTATGTGAAGACTGTAGTTTATTTCAGTGTCTCCCTTGTTGTACGTGAGCAGAGTAAATCTATGTGAAGACTGTAGTTTATTTCAGTGTCTCCCTTGTTGTACATGAGCAGAGTAAATCTATGTGAAGACTGTAGTTTATTTCAGTGTCTCCCTTGTTGTACGTGAGCAGAGTAAATCTATGTGAAGACTGTAGTTTATTTCAGTGTCTCCCTTGTTGTATGTGAGCAGAGTAAATCTATGTGAAGACTGTAGTTTATTTCAGTGTCTCCCTTGTTGTATGTGAGCAGAGTAAATCTATGTGAAGACTGTAGTTTATTTCAGTGTCTCCCTATATGCACACCATGGTTTGTATACAGCACATGCCAGAGATCCTAAGACTCTTATGTTTCCATGACTTTATACAGAATGTGAGCTTCATGAGAACATTAACAAGTAACACACAAGAGGGGGCCATGCTGGGGTAACACATGGTAATATTATTACCACAGACACCACTGCTCATAGCTTTCATTACTTAAAAACAAAAGAGAAAAGAGAATAGTTTCTCATATTTCCAAACTCCTACCAGTCAACAGTTATTTTCTAATAACAAACGATACAGTAAAGTGCCAATTTATAGACGAGGAACAATTCTCCTATTCATGTGCTAATGCCTAATGAGATGCTGTCACCCAGGCCCAGACAATGTGGTGATGACACAGTATTTTCAGACCTGTGTACGTGTGCTGTACCCAGCTCAGAATCCTGCTCTGTCTGGGGAATGTCTCAATGGTTACCTGTATCCTGCTTTTAACAGTGACATACCCCTGGGCACCGCGGTATTACAAATCACATGTCTGCTGTTAAACCTTTATCAGTGGAACATAGTTATTCAATATCTCGCCGCAGAGAAAGCTGTCACACAGTTGCTGCTTTTTTAATTACTGTGGTTGTCATTATGCACTTGGGTAGGTCTTTAATGACACAGACATAATACAATGATAGTCAAATGCGCCTTGTCATCTGTAAAGGCCTCAGGTCTGCCTTTTTTAAAGAAAGACCGACAGTATAAAGAATCATACATCACTTAAGATTTGGGGCACACAAAATTTATTAGAATGACAATTTGACTTTTTTTTTCCAGTAGCTTAAAAGGAAACAATTTCCAGAGCTTAATGAAACAGCCTTCCCTCAGAAACACAGGAAGTATAATCATGTAGAAGCAGAATATCTGGGATATTTAACAATGCAGGTCTATTTGCTTATATATTCTGTCCTGCAAATTGTATGTTACAATACTTATTTCTAATTCATTTTGTAGGCAGAGATGTCAGTAGCTGGCAATGCATTAATGTTGGTTTCAATTTTAATAACTCAATAGCCCACAAGATGTTAGCGACAAATTACTTTATAAAACTATCAACAATAATCAACAGGCCTACTGGATTAAACAAGCCTGAGGAGCTGACTGCTCTTCTCACCCAGCACAGTGTGGTTGCCTCCAGGTTAAGGCTCAAGCTATAGAAGTTATTATTGCATTAGCATTGGTCACTGGCCATGGGAATGCCATTGCCAGGCCTAAGGTCAAAAAGATCATGATGTGTGGAACATTGTAAATGATATCATTACTCATTCTTGAATAATATTGTATTATATAAAAAAACAACAACTTTAAAACAAATTATATTATAAACCAGTAACCCTAAAACAACATAACCTTAACATTGACTCTGCATACCATTCATATAATTTGCTCTAATTTGTTAATGTTCATTCAATAGTATCCATGAATACTACTGCAGGTACCTTCGTGTTTGAACAGTAAGGATGAGAAGTATCAGAGTGATCTGCGGGGCTGCTGTGTTATCAGAGTGTGTGTTGAACAGTAAGGATGAGAAGTATCAGAGTGATCTGCGGGGCTGCTGTGTTATCAGAGTGTGTGTTGGAACAGTAAGGATGAGAAGTATCAGAGTGATCTGCGGGGCTGCTGTGTTATCAGAGTGTGTGTTTGAACAGTAAGGATGAGAAGTATCAGAGTGATCTGCGGGGCTGCTGTGTTATCAGAGTGTGTGTTGAACAGTAAGGATGAGAAGTATCAGAGTGATCTGCGGGGCTGCTGTGTTATCAGAGTGTGTGTTGAACAGTAAGGATGAGAAGTATCAGAGTGATCCGCGGGGCTGCTGTGTTATCAGAGTGTGTGTTTGAACAGTAAGGATGAGAAGTATCAGAGTGATCTGCGGGGCTGCTGTGTTATCAGAGTGTGTGTTGAACAGTAAGGATGAGAAGTATCAGAGTGATCTGCGGGGCTGCTGTGTTATCAGAGTGTGTGTTGAACAGTAAGGATGAGAAGTATCAGAGTGATCTGCGGGGCTGCTGTGTTATCAGAGTGTGTGTTGAACAGTAAGGATGAGAAGTATCAGAGTGATCTGCGGGGCTGCTGTGTTATCAGAGTGTGTGTTGAACAGTAAGGATGAGAAGTATCAGAGTGATCTGCGGGGCTGCTGTGTTATCAGAGTGTGTGTTGAACAGTAAGGATGAGAAGTATCAGAGTGATCTGCGGGGCTGCTGTGTTATCAGAGTGTGTGTTGAACAGTAAGGATGAGAAGTATCAGAGTGATCTGCGGGGCTGCTGTGTTATCAGAGTGTGTGTTGAACAGTAAGGATGAGAAGTATCAGAGTGATCTGCGGGGCTGCTGTGTTATCAGAGTGTGTGTTTGAACAGTAAGGATGAGAAGTATCAGAGTGATCTGCGGGGCTGCTGTGTTATCAGAGTGTGTGTTTGAACAGTAAGGATGAGAAGTATCAGAGTGATCTGCGGGGCTGCTGTGTTATCAGAGTGTGTGTTGAACAGTAAGGATGAGAAGTATCAGAGTGATCTGCGGGGCTGCTGTGTTATCAGAGTGTGTGTTGAACAGTAAGGATGAGAAGTATCAGAGTGATCTGCGGGGCTGCTGTGTTATCAGAGTGTGTGTTGGAACAGTAAGGATGAGAAGTATCAGAGTGATCTGCGGGGCTGCTGTGTTATCAGAGTGTGTGTTGTGAACAGTAAGGATGAGAAGTATCAGAGTGATCTGCAGGGCTGCTGTGTTATCAGAGTGTGTGTTGGAACAGTAAGGATGAGAAGTATCAGAGTGATCTGCGGGGCTGCTGTGTTATCAGAGTGTGTGTTGGAACAGTAAGGATGAGAAGTATCAGAGTGATCTGCAGGGCTGCTGTGTTATCAGAGTGTGTGTTGAACAGTAAGGATGAGAAGTATCAGAGTGATCTGCGGGGCTGCTGTGTTATCAGAGTGTGTGTTGGAACAGTAAGGATGAGAAGTATCAGAGTGATCTGCAGGGCTGCTGTGTTATCAGAGTGTGTGTTGAACAGTAAGGATGAGAAGTATCAGAGTGATCTGGGGGGCTGCTGTGTTATCAGAGTGTGTGTTGAACAGTAAGGAGCCACACAGAGGAATCTGTCTTGTGCTCACCTTGTCTCGGCTCTTGCAGCACTGACATTCACAAAGAAAGCAGTACTGCTTCTTCAGCTGTGTCTGTCGCTCCAGGGCAGGCACCAATACATCAATATAGCTGACAGTGAGCTGGAGAAGAGAGGCAGACAATGGAAGCAGGAATCAAATTGGACTAATTGGTTAGGCATTTTCATCTTTTCAAATCTAGTTCATTTCCAGATTTTTCATTCAAGAAATATTGTGTTTCTTAACTGGTCCAGTGTAGGTATATACAACATAGCTCACAAAGTATTGTAATCTTTTGTAAGTCTTTTTGTTCTGTATGATTGGTGATAGGAGGCCAGCCATGTGCAAAGAGATGAAGAACAGATGCTGTATATATCCATTATTAAGTGATATGTGTTGAAAATAACACAACATGTTGATTATAGACATTGATTTTGTAAAATATCTGGTTTAACACAGCAGTGTGTCTTTAGAAAAACACATTTAACAAAAAAAACTGCGTGGTATGATTGTACTAAAATACAATGTAATTATAATGACACCTTTTTTAATTAAGCAGAGTAAAGCAAATTATTTTCCAACTACAGCTTCTTGACTTGTCCTGCTGAACTATTCCAGTATGAAAAGCTCCAGTCCCTCTTTTACTTCTTATTAAACCTGCTGCAGCACAGACATGACCAGGGCCTGGTTAAAGTAAAGCAACTGTAAATACTGTAGAAAACAGTCCTGTAATTGGAAACAGCAGTAGGAGGACTGGAGCAAGCAAGATAAAATCCCTCTTTCAATGGCACATTTATTAAGTACATCTATGATTTATTAGCTTATCAGGCATCTGGCCCACCCCCTGAGAAATGTAGCTGCATCTATCATCCACCCCATGATAGGTCAATGATGGGCTGGAATATGAATAAATCATTAGAATAATATGGAGCCACGGTTGATAGCACGGCGCTGTTAGTGGCTGAGACTGTTAGTTGCAGGGGTCACTTATATTAACCTCCAGACCGCCTCAGGCATGTTTCACGGCATTTTCATCAGGAATTTCAGTCTCCAAGGCTAATATTTCTATTTGTTGCAACATGTCAAATGGTTTGTGATGCCATCTATTATTAAATACTTATTAATATGTTATATATAACACACACACACACACACACACACACACATATATATATATATATATATATATATATATATATATATATATATATATATATATATATATATATGCTGTTCTAATCAGGTGTGTTATTTGCCTGTTTTATGAAACTATTCAATAAAACTCCCAGACACAAATGGACAACAACAGCACTGCATTAGTTTAGTCGGTCCCGTCTGGTATGCAGAACAGACTCTCTCCAAATGGGGACTTACAGGTAGTATGGGCATTGCGTCACTTTGCTGTGCCACCAATGAATATTGAGAAATACTCTGGGGATAATACCCTGGGGACAGCAGCTCACCTGAGCTTCAGCGACCCAGACTCATCAAGTGCCCGGTGAATATGCTTTCTCAATCAAGGGCTTTGGCTAATGAAGAGTTTGCCATTTCTTGCAAATGCAGTGGTGTGTTTGCAACACTTCCTCCTACCTCGTGTGTGGCAGTGGGATTCAATATTTCTATAGGACAATGAAATATGCTAGACGTGTATTTTGTTGTATTAACACCAGTTATTCTTCTTCAATTCAACTGTTGATTATTATAACAAATCATTCCCCCCAAACACTGAAAGCACACACACACACCCTAGCTCGCTTTAATAGATCCTGAGCATACATTGGTGTTACACAGTAAGCAGGAGAGCGGGCAGTCAATGTGTTGAAGAGCTCCAGATGTATTCAGTAGCTTAACATCACAAAAACACTTTAAACGTGCTGCTCGGAAGCACGACTTCACCACAACAAGAGCTTTGTTGAAAGCAGAAAAGGCTCTGAATGAATGCTGGTTGTTACCTCTTCCTCGGGCTGGATCTCCTTCACTGCGTGGAGAAGGAGATGTCTGCCTTCAAACACGATCACACAGTTTGGGTCACAGTCATGGTTCAGCAGAGACATGCTAGTGGAACAAATGAAGGACGACTCATATTAGTATATTCTTTAGGGATCCACAGATTCACACAGTTACCAGTGCACAATAAGCACCAGTGTAGACAACTCTGAAATATCATGTCATCCTTTTCCAAGTGTGCTGTGTTTCAGAAGAAACTCTTCCTTTTCTAAGTGTGCTGTGTTTCAGAAGAAGCTCTTCTTTTTCTAAGTGTGCTGTGTTTCAGAAGGAGCTCTTCCTTTTCTAAGTGTGCTGTGTTTCAGAAGAAGCTCTTCCTTTCCTAAGTGTGCTGTGTTTCAGAAGAAGCTCTTCCTTTTCTAAGTGTGTTGTATTTCAGAAGCTCTTCCTTTTCTAAGTGTGCTGTGTTTCAGAAGGAGCTCTTCCTTTTCTAAGTGTGCTGTGTTTCAGAAGAAGCTCTTCCTTTTCTAAGTATGCTGTGTTTCAGAAGGAGCTCTTCCTTTTCTAAGTGTGCTGTGTTTCAGAAAAGCTCTTCCTTTTCTAAGTGTGCTGTGTTTCAGAAGGAGCTCTTCCTTTTCTAAGTGTGCTGTGTTTCAGAAAAGCTCTTCCTTTTCTAAGTGTGCTGTGTTTCAGAAGGAGCTCTTCCTTTTCTAAGTGTGCTGTGTTTCAGAAGAAGCTCTTCCTTTTCTAAGTATGCTGTGTTTCAGAAGGAGCTCTTCCTTTTCTAAGTGTGCTGTGTTTCAGAAGGAGCTCTTCCTTTTCTAAGTGTGTTGTGTTTCAGAAGGAGCTCTTCCTTTTCTGTGCTGTGTTTCAGAAGGAGCTCTTTTCTTTCTAAGTGTGCTGTGTTTCAGAAGAAGCTTTTCCTTTTCTAAGTGTGCTGTGTTTCAGAAGGAGCTCTTCCTTTTCTAAGTGTGCTGTGTTTCAGAAGAAGCTTTTCCTTTTCTAAGTGTGCTGTGTTTCAGAAGAAGCTCTTCCTTTTCTAAGTGTGCTGTGTTTCAGAAGAAGCTTTTCCTTTTCTAAGTGTGCTGTGTTTCAGAAGGAGCTCTTTCTTTTCTAAGTGTACTGTGTTTCAGAAGAAGCTCTTCCTTTTCTGTAATTCAAATATAAACCAATGCACACTCTACTGTCCAATTCGAATGCAGTAAACATTAATTTTACACTTAGTTCTATCCAATCATAAACCTACAATTTACTATTAAGGAAAAACTAAAGTAAATCACGTACAAGTTCCAATATGGTAATTTTTTGGATAACTGAGTCTTAAATGAAGCAATGATCAAAAGTGCCATGTTATTGGGGTTGATATTGTCCCCAAAGTACAGGGCAACCTTGAATTGTAGTCTTAGGGAATCTATCACACTTTGGGGTTTCACATCTGGCTTTTCATTTTGGATTTAATGAACAGGCAGCATACACAGTACTGCCTCGAAGTTTATTCTCTATATATTAAAAGGTATTTTTTTCATCCAAACTTTTCATAAAATATAAAAGAGTAGTCAACAAGTTAAAAAACAACAATATAACTGGAAAAGGGAACAATCTGTAAAAAGTTTTATTCCAGGGGGAATAATGTAAGGGGACTATAATGAAAAATACAATTACAAACAAAAGGAGGCCATTTGTAAATGTGCTGACACGAAAGATCACCACAGTCTAATAGAATCACAGAACCCACAGTCTAATAGAATCACACTGTGTAACAACTATGAAGCTAATAGTTCAAAGATTTATTTTTTTATCGAATCTGCGTCTGCAAATTAGGTCACTGCAGTTAACGAAGCGTTAACAACTAACCTAATTTAAACAGTCTCAAATGAAAAAAAGAGAAACTTCTATCCCTGCCACTCATTTGGACTCTAAGGAGCTGTAGAAAATAGGCAACAATTGATGTGATCTGCACTAAAACCCTCAGGGTTAACTCTGCAGAAGTGTGAACTAAAGAAGACTGAGGTCCTGGATCCACAGTGAACTGGACCATAACAAATTATCACAACAAAAATATAAGAACTGGTAAGTTTGTGTTTCCTGAGAGTATTAGCTGTAGTGATTGATGTGAAGCCTCCTTTAGTCTATTGTAAATGTAAAATATATACTGTTTATAAATGAACTCTAACTTGCTTATTTCTTTATGGTCTGGTGAACATGACACAGTAGCACTACCTGTCCCAAAGAACCTGTCCCAGCACTGAAAAGCCACCTGTGATAAAGCCCCAGTGTCCTGCTTTTCTATTTGAAATGGTCTCTTTGATGTGTTTGTTTTCAGTTTTAATTCATACCTGTCAGAATTTGTATGAGAAGTGCAGCAAAAGTAAATGCTGAAAGTCTATGAAGTCCTGGCAGGTGAAAGTCACCTTCCACAAGGTGTAGCTCAATAAATAGTGTAGATGTATAATGAGCTGAAAGAACGGCACGTCTCTGTGAAGTAACGTGCGAAATGTGGTGGAGTTTTTTTGAGAAGGGTCATGTTTTTGTAACGGTTCCTGGTGCAATTATGCACTGTCAGAGTGATGTGGTATACGGCCCACTAACTTACACACACATTATATATCAATAAATATATAGACAGAGAACTACTTCCAAATGCAATGAAAAGTGGTTGAGAGTACAATAATCTGGGGTTGTATGGACCCTGTCTGTCTCTGATTTCTGCCCTGTTTGTCACACAATTTTACATGAATCTATGGCCTGCCTGCCTGCCCGCCCTCCCTTTGCAGTAAGTGTCTCTTTCTGTCACAGCTGATGTGAGGCAGTGATATGCGCTGTAATGAAAGAATCAGACCGAACACAGCATCGCCTGTTTTATGCAGGATGTTCTTCTCAATGGAGAAATGCAGCTGCTAATGTAGATACTTTTTGTTAAATGCATATGTATATATTTACATATCAGTGAATAAAACCGTTTTTAGTATATTAATGTTGACAGTCTATACATTACCAGGACCTGAAAACTTATCAATTCATCTCAACCTGTCAGATACTGTCAGTCGCCAAAAGAAATAATAATCATGCATAATAATTTACATATGTGTGTTTATATATACAGTGTTTAACGTGATTTAAATTACATTAAAACAATGAATGCTCATATCTAGACTGATTACAGAGTAGCATAACACATTTATGGATCTGTCAAAAGAAACTGATCTATATGTCAGCAAGCCAGAACAACAAAAATGTCTAATGACTACTATCATTTTTTATACAATTATTATTATTATTATTATTATGAATAACAATGATACATATACATTAAAGGAAACTGATAAGAAAATACGCAGTATAATTTTAAATACATTAAGGTAAGTAATAACTGGACTTTTCTATATAATTCTGTGTAAAGAAATATAAAACTATGAAGAAGGGGCAACAATATAATGTTTTTTTTTTTATGCTAGATTGCTTTTTTGGATAATAATAATAATAATAATGTCACTTATATAGAGCTCTTCAAGCAACATTCCAGGGCACTTTACAAAAGAAATATAAAAAAGCCTGTGTCTAATTGTGACAAAGTGGTTAGCAGTGTGCAGGTGCAAGTGAGCAATTAACAGACAGACAATTATAATCCAGGTGCAATGCTGTTTAATGTTTTTATCAACAGTAAACAATAACAATGGTAATGAAGCAATACAGCAGTGTGTATTGCTTATTAGTAATCTGTGGGTTGGCCCTGAAATAATAACAGTCCCGTTTCAATTCATCCACACGTAACACATACACAAACAGAAACACCAGTCCGCAGTGTGTGCTCTAGTGCTCGTAGTGAAAATGCTGTTCTTTAGTGACAACAAAGTGCTGTGATGTTGATCTGGGTTTGGTGCTGGCCTCTGGCGACAGCTCCGGATCATGTTAGCCGTCCAAATACTTACAAACAGTTTTATTAGGGACAAACAAAACACTCACATTTCACAGCACAGGTTCTCCTTTTGGTCATTTAACATAACCATTCACAAAGGAACAGATCACATCACTACGTCCCCTTTTTGTAACTTCACCTACAACCCCTTGATCAACAAACGCATCCGCTCCTCCAATCCGCGGATGCCACGTCGTTTCCCATCCGGGTCATCGTGTTCATATACTGTAGCTTTGCCTCATTTCTAAATGGCCGACTTCCACCCAACCTTGGGAATAAACTGTTGTGCCATTTAGTCGAGGGTACTCTATTCTCTTACACAGCACCCTCGCAGGTCGAGAGGGAGATCTAACATCAATAATCATTCAATCTCCCAAAGCTCAGAGTGGAGCCGAAGGAACACTCAGCTAGATCTGCTTTTCTCATTACTCCCCCCTCCTGGGAAAAATAATCTGCATTTTGGTGGTCTTTCCCTGCACATGTACCATGTGGTACATGAAGGGCTGCAATGTCAGATACCACAGAGTTATCCGAGCATTGCTGTCCTTCATTGTGCTTAACCACTTGAGTGGGGCGTGGTGAGTGACAAGATCAAATGAATGTCCCAGCAGGTAGTATCGTAAAGAGTGAGTAGCCCATTTAATGGCTACCCTTAGAGACTGAAGGACGGCCATGATCCTAGCCAAATGCTCTCACCAGGTGGAGCTGTAAATAACCACATTGTCAATATATGCTGCCACATAGCCACGATGTGGGTGTAAAACCTGGTCAATCAGTCTCTGAAAGGCAGCGGGCGCACCATGAAGCCCAAACGGCATGGTTGTGAAATGGAACAGCCTTTCTGGTATAGAAAATGTGGTTTTCTCTCTAGAATTGTGGTTTAATGGGATCTGCCAGCATCCCTTCGTCAGATCCAGTTGAGATAAATCTAGCAGTTCAGTCTATCGAGAAGTTTGTCGACCCGAGGCATGGGGTACGCATAGAACTTGACAATAGTATTTACCTTACAGAAATCAACGCAGAAGCACTTGGTGCCGACTTTTTTGTCCACTATCATAATTGGACTGCACCCCTCACTCCTGGAAGGCTCAATCACCCCAAGTTCAAGCACGTCCCACACCTCTTTGCTCACACCACTTTGTCGACTTTTTGGGATTCAGTAAGGTCTCTCTCGCACTGTGACACCTGGGGCAGAGTTAATGGTATATGCAACAAGTTTAGTTCTGCCGGCACGTCTGAAAAAACATCACTGAACTCCTCAATGAACTTATGCAGGTCACGTTGCTGATCAGGAAGTAACTGTTTCCCCATCGAAATGTCTTTTGTGCTAGAGGTCTCTAGACCTGGGCCTAAATCATCCTCTACTTCACCTATGGTTATAAATAAGGCCTCCCTTACCTGCCGGGCTTTAACAAATTGACATGAAAAATTTCTCTTTCATCAGGAATGTCTAGATTTCATAATTCACCTTTCCTATAGCCCGAATCACTTGATATGGCTGTGATTCAGTGGAGGGAAGCAGCAGCATTACTTTGTCTCCTGGTCGAAAGGTTCAAATTCATGCATTTTTATTATAATGATGCTGTTGTCGGTGCTGAGCCAATTTGAGATCGTCCTTGGCTAGGTCAGTTTATTTTCCCTTTCTTTTTACAGCAGTTTCTAAGAGTCGCAGGGCTGAACTCTTTACTATACAGTGTGTTTCCTTCTCTTCAACCAGCAAGACAACTAAACATTCGCAGTCTCCTGATCCAGACAGGGCTTTGTGAGGAAGACAAATTGATCCTGTGGCTATCCCCTAAACAGCAACGCTACAACAAGAGCTACTCTGGCTTCTGCTTGCATACAACCAAAACAGAAATGCACTTAAGAAATGTAAATAATAATCATACAGATCCTGCATTACAACTAAAATGTGTTATTTTTCTTGCTAATTCCTGAATATAAATATTTATTTTAGTGCTGCTATATTTGCTCCTACACCAGTATCAGTACATAGTGCATAGTGTACCTACGCTATTCGTTTTTTGTTTGGGTTCCTATGGCAAGATGGCTTGCGGGTGAAACGCAGGACACAGTATTGTGAACGAAGAAGCGCTGATGCGTGGTTTATATAAAAATTTTAATACTTAACAAAACACAACACAGAACAAACAAAACAGCACGCTGGCCAAAATAAATAGACAAACAAAGCAGTGGACAAACCCCAAACAAATATCATGCTGGTCCTTCCAGCACGGGTAACAATTGTTACTATTATTTTAGATGTTCGTCTCCTTCTCTCTCCTGTATTCCATCACAGACACACCAACCCCGACACGAAGAACTGTGACTCTTAAGCAGCTGTGCTGGGACTTGATTGATAATCATTCAATCTGGCCCCGGCACAGTCTGCATATGAAATGATTTTGACTTCCCCCATGCCCACATACCAACATACATTTGAGCTCATCCATGTTACATAACCCACACTATACAAAATAACCCAATACACCCAGGGGCAGGGGTATTCCGTCACAGTTCCATACACTTCTCAGTAAAATACCGGCATGCTCCAGTGTGCAATTGTATTCTTTTAAATGCATTGTTCAATTCATTTTGTTTCTATTTGTAATGGACAAAATGTATATGATTCATTATTGAGAGCAGCATTTATTAGAGAGCAGCGACTATTACAAATCTGACATCTGAGTATGGTGCTTATTCAAGGGCGGCGGTAATTCAAAATAATACAGTACTAGATAAAGTAGAATCACCCAGCTACAGTCATCCCACCAGCTAATGTACTAACAAACAGAATAACCCGAACAAAGCACTACTTACAACGTGCAAAAATGTGTTGCATATATTCCATTTCCATACTTGGATTGCTCTGGGTCTGGGTCTGCTTAACAGTCTGCCCGGGTTGCTTCAGCAGAGATGCTGCTCTAAAACAAGACCACGATAGCTGCTCAACTGCGCTCATGCAGGTGTGCACTGTTTTGAAAACGACACCCACCATCTTGTTTTCCAATAACCCCTTTGGTAACTCTTCTTTTGAAAACACAGTTAGCTCCTCACTAATTATTTAAAAAGACATGTTCAGAACTCACTGCCCTCCCATTGCCGGTCTTTTTATTTTGCTGTTCTTTTGCTCATCTGGTGGGTCTCATCTATCAAAGCTTAAGGGATGTGTCCTATATAACGAACTGAATACTGTAGGGTTCTACATCATTTTTATAGCATAAATACATGGATTCCCAGCCTTTTTCAACCTAATATGTATTAATCAGGCCATGCATGCTGTGGGATTCTAATTCATTTCTGTCACTCTACGATTGTGCAGCAGTAGCAATGCTGCCCAAATAACTCAAGTCACATACAGTAGCATCAAATGAATGTCTTCTCAGCGTCGACAGCTTTAATAAGCAAGCTATTCTGAAACAGAACCCATTGAAGGTACATCCTTGGAAATGTGTCTCGAGGGACAGACACCGTGAGATGGCCTGTCATCGAAGCGCTTGCTAGCTGTTACATATAGTATGGAGGCTGCAAGCAGCGGCCCATCAGTGATGCCATTTCATGCTTCCCCAGATTTATAGCCAGGTTTATTGTTTATTGTTTATTGATCTACACACGATAGCAGAATTGTATTTTTGTCACAAAAACAACATTGATCATAAAGGAACCTTGGTTCCAATTATTAGCATCAGTACGTGATGACTTTTTAAATGCATTTATCATCTGAAATAACCCTAATAGCCAGCCATGAGTTAATTAATCTATGCAGTTGTTTTTTATTAGTGATGGGTCGTTTGATTAGGCAGGTACTTATGTAACAGATCACTGATGAAATGGTAGCCAATTCAATCGACTAAAAATGAAATGGATTTTCTGTTTTAACTTTGAACAGTTAATACAATGCAAGCAATATTCTGATGTTTTTCTAATAACTAAGTTTACATGTGCCTGCCTGCATTATAAACACCCACTCTCTTCAAGCAGCACACAATTATCATATGTTTGTGTCTCTTCACGTTATAATTGAAGGAAGGTGAATGCATATTTAATGGGACCAGAAGCAAATACGAGTAGCTGGTACACCCCTAACGAGGGGTTTGTGTTGGTATAGAGTCCACTGAAGCGTATTAAATACATTTAGAGGCGTTGGTAACTTCAATGACATTATTTATTATTATTAACCCTAGTGCCCCCACTGCAACATGGAGGTATTATATTATTAATAATTTGCTGCTAATGTTCCTAATTATATTTTGAGTTGCTTAGCAACCAGTGGTGTCACTGGCAATTCAAAACAAACACTGAAAAGTCAAGGCTTTTTCTTGGCAAGTCAGCACTGATCTATCGGTTTAATGTTATTTTACTTATTGCAAGGATAGAGGTACATTTCAATGAAGTGAAAAAGAACATGTTTTTACTTTAAAAAAAAAAAAATTACATTGCAGGTTAAAGGTTGTTTTACTTTTCGGCGGTGAAACAAAACAACACCCTAAAGCCCCTTAGAGTAAACGTACGCTGCAACGACTTTAGAGGCTTCGTGCAACGATTCAGAGTGCGAGTCAGACAGGGTTCAATAACAGCAGCACAGAGAGGGTTCAGAGTGCGAGTCAGACAGGGTTCAATAACAGCAGCACAGAGAGGGTTCAGAGTGCGAGTCAGACAGGGTTCAATAACAGCAGCACAGAGAGGGTTCAGTGTGCGAGTCAGACAGGGTTCAATAACAGCAGCACAGAGAGGGTTCAGAGTGCGAGTCAGACAGGGTTCAATAACAGCAGCACAGAGAGGGTTCAGAGTGCGAGTCAGACAGGGTTCAATAACAGCAGCACAGAGAGGGTTCAGAGTGCGAGTCAGACAGGGTTCAATAACAGCAGCACAGAGAGGGTTCAGAGTGCGAGTCAGGCAGGGTGAGTCAGACAGGGTTCAATAACAGCAGCACAGAGAGGGTTCAGAGTGCGAGTCAGACAGGGTTCAATAACAGCAGCACAGAGAGGGTTCAGAGTGCGAGTCAGACAGGGTTCAATAACAGCAGCACAGAGAGGGTTCAGAGTGCGAGTCAGACAGGGTTCAATAACAGCAGCACAGAGAGGGTTCAGAGTGCGAGTCAGACAGGGTTCAATAACAGCAGCACAGAGAGGGTTCAGAGTGCGAGTCAGACAGGGTTCAATAACAGCAGCACAGAGAGGGTTCAGAGTGCGAGTCAGACAGGGTTCAATAACAGCAGCACAGAGAGGGTTCAGAGTGCAGAGGGTTCAGCACAGGGTTCAATAACAGCAGCACAGAGAGGGTTCAGAGTGCGAGTCAGACAGGGTTCAATAACAGCAGCACAGAGAGGGTTCAGAGTGCGAGTCAGGCAGGGTTCAATAACAGCAGCACAGAGAGGGTTCAGTCAGTGCGAGTCAGACAGGGTTCAATAACAGCAGCACAGAGAGGGTTCAGAGTGCGAGTCAGACAGGGTTCAATAACAGCAGCACAGAGAGGGTTCAGAGTGCGAGTCAGACAGGGTTCAATAACAGCAGCACAGAGAGGGTTCAGAGTGCGAGTCAGACAGGGTTCAATAACAGCAGCACAGAGAGGGTTCAGAGTGCGAGTCAGACAGGGTTCAATAACAGCAGCACAGAGAGGGTTCAGAGTGCGAGTCAGACAGGGTTCAATAACAGCAGCACAGAGAGGGTTCAGAGTGCGAGTCAGACAGGGTGCAGCACAGAGAGGGTTCAGAGTGCGAGTCAGACAGGGTTCAATAACAGCAGCACAGAGAGGGTTCAGAGTGCGAGTCAGACAGGGTTCAATAACAGCAGCACAGAGAGGGTTCAGAGTGCGAGTCAGACAGGGTTCAATAACAGCAGCACAGAGAGGGTTCAGAGTGCGAGTCAGACAGGGTTCAATAACAGCAGCACAGAGAGGGTTCAGAGTGCGAGTCAGGCAGGGTTCAATAACAGCAGCACAGTAACAGCAGCACAGAGAGGGTCAGAGTGCGAGTCAGACAGGGTTCAATAACAGCAGCACAGAGAGGGTTCAGAGTGCGAGTCAGACAGGGTTCAATAACAGCAGCACAGAGAGGGTTCAGAGTGCGAGTCAGACAGGGTTCAATAACAGCAGCACAGAGAGGGTTCAGAGTGCGAGTCAGACAGGGTTCAATAACAGCAGCACAGAGAGGGTTCAGAGTGCGAGTCAGACAGGGTTCAATAACAGCAGCACAGAGAGGGTTCAGAGTGCGAGTCAGACAGGGTTCAATAACAGCAGCACAGAGAGGGTTCAGAGTGCGAGTCAGACAGGGTTCAATAACAGCAGCACAGAGAGGGTTCAGAGTGCGAGTCAGACAGGGTTCAATAACAGCAGCACAGAGAGGGTTCAGAGTGCGAGTCAGACAGGGTTCAATAACAGCAGCACAGAGAGGGTTCAGAGTGCGAGTCAGACAGGGTTCAATAACAGCAGCACAGAGAGGGTTCAGAGTGCGAGTCAGACAGGGTTCAATAACAGCAGCACAGAGAGGGTTCAGAGTGCGAGTCAGACAGGGTTCAATAACAGCAGCACAGAGAGGGTTCAGAGTGCGAGTCAGACAGGGTTCAATAACAGCAGCACAGAGAGGGTTCAGAGTGCGAGTCAGACAGGGTTCAATAACAGCAGCACAGAGAGGGTTCAGAGTGCGAGTCAGACAGGGTTCAATAACAGCAGCACAGAGAGGGTTCAGAGTGCGAGTCAGACAGGGTTCAATAACAGCAGCACAGAGAGGGTTCAGAGTGCGAGTCAGACAGGGTTCAATAACAGCAGCACAGAGAGGGTTCAGAGTGCGAGTCAGACAGGGTTCAATAACAGCAGCACAGAGAGGGTTCAGAGTGCGAGTCAGACAGGGTTCAATAACAGCAGCACAGAGAGGGTTCAGAGTGCGAGTCAGACAGGGTTCAATAACAGCAGCACAGAGAGGGTTCAGAGTGCGAGTCAGACAGGGTTCAATAACAGCAGCACAGAGAGGGTCAGAGTGCGAGTCAGAGTGCGAGTCAGACAGGGTTCAATAACAGCAGCACAGAGAGGGTTCAGAGTGCGAGTCAGACAGGGTTCAATAACAGCAGCACAGAGAGGGTTCAGAGTGCGAGTCAGACAGGGTTCAATAACAGCAGCACAGAGAGGGTTCAGAGTGCGAGTCAGACAGGGTTCAATAACAGCAGCACAGAGAGGGTTCAGAGTGCGAGTCAGACAGGGTTCAATAACAGCAGCACAGAGAGGGTTCAGAGTGCGAGTCAGACAGGGTTCAATAACAGCAGCACAGAGAGGGTTCAGAGTGCGAGTCAGACAGGGTTCAATAACAGCAGCACAGAGAGGGTTCAGAGTGTGAGTCAGACAGGGTTCAATAACAGCAGCACAGAGAGGGTTCAGAGTGTGAGTCAGACAGGGTTCAATAACAGCAGCACAGAGAGGGTTCAGAGTGCGAGTCAGACAGGGTTCAATAACAGCAGCACAGAGAGGGTTCAGTGTGTGAGTCAGACAGGGTTCAATAACAGCAGCACAGAGAGGGTTCAGAGTGCGAGTCAGACAGGGTTCAATAACAGCAGCACAGAGAGGGTTCAGAGTGTGAGTCAGAGTGCAAGGTTCAATAACAGCAGCACAGAGAGGGTTTAGTGTGCGAGCCAGACAGGGTGTGTCGTATTTTGACAGGATAATGAGCTTTAGCCGTTCATAGTGAACCAAAACAAAAAAAAGAAAAAAGAAATTATAAAAAGATTATGATGGACATATTTAGCTAAAAAAACTGAAATACAATCTAATTTGAAACCTTTATTCCAAACAACACCCTCCAAAACCTCTTTATGGATCATCCAGCATTTTTTCTAAACCTACTCTTTCAGTTTTTTAAACAGACTATATTTGGCCTTTCCTGAAAACAGCCGGAATGTTAAAAGTAATCTTAACATTCAACCTGTATAATGTTCAAAGCCATCAAAGATCACTGTTAAATATAATCAAAGCATCCACTTTTAAAAGGCCAAACCACTTTTAAAAGCAGCTACAGTAATCAAACCATCTTCCCTGACATAATGCTCGCAGTTACTTCGTGAACCCCACTAATATAAGGCTTTTATAAAAGCTGCACAGCCAAAACTAAAGGTGAATGTCTCCAGTCTGGCTTCTGCATACAATATCTAGGCCCTGAACACCACAAAACACTTGGTTACAGCTGTAACAATGATTCTCCTTGGAACAGTAATTCCCATTACATAGGTAGTTCCTCATTGAACAAACCTTTTAGTTTGTTCAGAGTACATAAGAATCCCTGAAGGCTGATGGAGGCTGGTCTTCCCATTCTTTTCATTTGTCTTTGGCGCAGCTGGTTATGAATGTTAATATTCTTTAGAGATCTCTTACTTAGACCAGGTATGCTCACCTAGCCCACAGTTCTAGAACCGTACTTGCTAATTGTTGAATGTTCTTTTGGTAGACCAATGTAATCTGTATGAAGGCCGTGGCAGCTCCATCACAGCTTCCAGACAGTGAGGAGCTCCATCACAGCTTCCAGACAGTGAGGCACTCCATCACAGCTTCCAGACAGTGAGGAGCTCCATCACAGCTTCCAGGCAGTGAGGAGCTCCATCACAGCTTCCAGACAGTGAGGCGCTCCATCACAGCTTCCAGACAGTGAGGAGCTCCATCACAGCTTCCAGACAGTGAGGAGCTCCATCACAGCTTCCAGACAGTGAGGAGCTCCATCACAGATTCCAGACAGCGAGGCGCTCCATCACAGATACCAGACAGCGAGGAGCTCCATCACAGATACCAGACAGAGAGGAGCTCCATCACAGATACCAGACAGAGAGGAGCTCCATCACAGATACCAGACAGAGAGGAGCTCCATCACAGATACCAGACAGTGAGGAGCTCCATCACAGCTTCCAGACAGTGAGGAGCTCCATCACAGCTTCCAGACAGTGAGGAGCTCCATCACAGCTTCCAGACAGTGAGGAGCTCCATCACAGCTTCCAGACAGTGAGGAGCTCCATCACAGCTTCCAGACAGTGAGGAGCTCCATCACAGCTTCCAGACAGTGAGGAGCTCCATCACAGCTTCCAGACAGTGAGGAGCTCCATCACAGCTTCCAGACAGTGAGGAGCTCCATCACAGCTTCCAGACAGTGAGGAGCTCCATCACAGCTTCAGACAGTGACAGATTCCAGAGGAGCTCCATCACAGCTTCCAGACAGTGAGGAGCTCCATCACAGCTTCCAGACAGTGAGGAGCTCCATCACAGCTTCCAGACAGTGAGGAGCTCCATCACAGCTTCCGGACAGCGAGGAGCTCCATCACAGCTTCCGGACAGCGAGGAGCTCCATCACAGCTTCCGGACAGCGAGGAGCTCCATCACAGCTTCCGGACAGCGAGGAGCTCCATCACAGCTTCCGGACAGCGAGGAGCTCCATCACAGCTTCCGGACAGCGAGGAGCTCCATCACAGATTCCGGACAGCGAGGAGCTGCATCAAAGATTCCAGACAGCGAGCAGCTCTATCAAAGATTCCAGACAGCGAGCAGCTCTATCAAAGATTCCAGACAGCGAGCAGCTCTATCAAAGATTCCAGACAGCGAGCAGCTCTATCAAAGATTCCAGACAGCGAGCAGCTCTATCAAAGATTCCAGACAGCGAGCAGCTCTTCGACAGGCTAGTAATGTTCATGCACATCACACTTAAATGGCCTCTAGCTTTTGCTCGCAATGATTCATCTGCACTAGCACTGCATTGCTATATTTGGATGTGTCTGTCATATGTAGGGCTGCCACCTGGCCCCATAATTCAGGAAAACTTTGGGATGGGACAGCGGTTTGAAGTTGCCCTTAAACTGAAAGAAATAAACAGGTGAATTGAGGTCTAAACACTTGCTTAATTTATACTGCTTCTTAATTATCTGAATCATTGTGACAATACAAAACTAACAAAATAAAAAAAGCATCTCGAATAAAAATGTGTTTAGGCTTATTCAAGATACTAATTTTGCAAAATAAACAAGTATTTCAGTCATCAGTCTTTAAAAGCTATTTATATCCTTTTAATTAGTAATATATAGCCCTAATTTACACTGACTGTCCCAATTAAATAATAACACTGACCAGTGTTCAGGCTGTCTGGTGTCAGGAATAGTGAACAGCTGCCCAGTATTAATGATCTGAGCGGGAGAAGGTGATATACTATTAGAAACTATAAAGAAACTTTAAAATATATATTTTCAAAACTATTGATAAAATAAATAAATATTGAAGATGTTACTTATTTAATTTGTTAAAAGCTATTGTCATGCTGCCTTGAGATAATTAATCAACAGAACCAATTCAGCAAAGGTTTAGCGCTCAATTTACATGTTGATTTCCTTCAGTTTAAAGGCAGCTTCAGAATCTTGTTCTGTCTCGCAGAGTTCTGGAATTATTGTCCAGGTGGCAACCGGACTGTCATATGTGGAGAAAGTACAGTATGTTGTTTTAAGGGGTTTTGTCAGTTTAAACAGTCATTACTGTGATTGAAGGTTTGTGTTTTGCATGAATCTTACCTGGGATAGAGTCCAACGCCAACTTCCTGCATCTCTCCATCGCTGATGGTGAAACAGTTGCAGGTGATCTGTGTAAAAAAGGTAAGATCCCAGTGTTACCTGACACTGACAATAGGAAATCCAGTGATTTCATTCTGAATATTACCAGACACTGACAACGAGAAATCCAGTGATTTCATTCTGAATGTTACCAGACACTGACAATGGGAAATCCAGTGATTTCATTCTGAATGTTACCAGACACTGACAACGGGAAATCCAGTGATTTCATTCTGAATGTTACCAGACACTGACAACGGGAAATCCAGTGATTTCATTCTGAATGTAACCAGACACTGACAACGAGAAATCCAGTGATTTCATTCTGAATGTTACCAGACACTGACAACGGGAAATCCAGTGATTTCATTCTGAATGTTACCAGACCCTGACAACGAGAAATCCAATGATTTCATTCTGAATGTTACCAGACCCTGCAACGGGAAATCCAGTGATTTCATTCTGAATGTTACCAGACACTGACAATGGGAAATCCAGTGATTTCATTCTGAATGTTACCAGACACTGACAACGGGAAATCCAGTGATTTCATTTTGAATGTTACCAGACCCTGACAACGAGAAATCCAGTGATTTCATTCTGAATGTTACCAGACCCTGCAACGGGAAATCCAGTGATTTCATTCTGAATGTTACCAGACACTGACAATGGGAAATCCAGTGATTTCATTCTGAATGTTACCAGACACTGACAACGGGAAATCCAGTGATTTCATTCTTGGTTGTTCATGAACATGTGCTTCTACTGCAGACAGAGCTGGAGCATGGATTCCTCCAGCCTGCAATCATTATCATTTAAATTGGACTTGTTTACTACCTTCTCCAAAAAGCAGTTTCTTCAGTAGTGTGGTTTGTCATGACTCCTGGCATATTAGCGGGTTTGTTGAATTAGTTCAGTTTTGGCTCAGAACTCCCAGTAACTGTAGTGTGTCAAAATGAGAATTTTCCGACTAGTTTAAATGTATCTCACCCTATATAGTCGCTTGCATTGTGCATATGTTAACACCTTAACTCAGTAAACCTACAATTGGACTTCTGTCACTGAATTAATAACAAAATCAGTAACTGTTTCCTAATGAACATAAAGAACGTCAAATTGTGAGAGGGCAGACTGATTTCCATGGGGCTCTTTTCCAGGTTCTATAATGCATCAACACGCACTGCTATTGTGTATTTATTTCATCGGCTATTATAATTTCAAAGAGCAGACATGCAAGTAACTGAATGAGATATGAATGATTTATTAGACGCTGCATATGCAATTCTGCCACCACATTTAAACTGGATATTATTGCTGCGCCCAGCCCAGGACAAGCAGGTATGATAATTAACAATTTATATCAAAACTCCTGTAAATTACATGCCAACGCATGGGGGACAAAAACAACTTAATTTCTACCTATTGTTTTGCCAGACAGTATGTAAGTGGATACACACTTGAATTCTTGTTTTCTTTTAGTGTAGGTGTGTATCTGTAAACATGGATTTTCCCTGGTGCCTGTGAATAAATTCAGATACGTTAATACTAGCATGAATGTTTTACATCCCAGTAAAACATATCATAATATCACTTTGCTGCATGTATTGCAGTTATTCTTATACAATTCTAGTATAAGAATACAAAAGCGATTTGGGCACTTCACACCCAATTCTGGCTCCATGGATTGAGTGTATTTTCATCTTGAAAGAAGCCACCGCCCCCAGAAAACACACAGGGCAATGCCAAATCCAATTAGGTAGCGTGTTCCTATTAAAGTAGCCAGGTAGCACGTACACACAAAGGCACACACACACACACTGTAAAAATATTTAAGCACCATTCCCTTAAAGAAGGCTTTCTCTGAATCCCATTTGTTTCTTATCATGCTTACCCTATTACATGCCTACCCATACACAGCCAATGAAAAGCTTCCTCTGCATAGCAAGCCCTTCAGAACAGGAACCGTTAACTCCCTGGGCAGCTCCTAGCACAGGCTTACAATATCGCACACTGAAACCCCTTCAACAGAGCACAGCTTCAAGGGTTTTAATATCCCCTTACCTTTATTACAGTATCTGAGAGGTTGCTGTTACTCACATTCTTTCTGTTTTGAGAGGCTCTGTAGAAGTCTGTGATACAGCAGCTGTATCATACCAGTGGTGTGTGTGTGTGTGTGTGTGAAGTCTGTGAGAAGTCTGTGTACAGTGTGTGTGTGTGTGTCATGACCAGTGGTGTGTGTGTGTGTGTGTGTGTGTGTCAATGAGAGGTCTGTGTTACAGCAGCTGTATCATACCAGTGGTGTGTGTGTGTGTGTGTCAATGAGAAGTCTGTGTTACAGCAGCTGTATTCAATGAGTCTGGTGTGACACAGCAGCTGGTACCAAACAGTGTGTGTGTGTGTGTGTGTGTGTGTGTGTGTGTGTGTGACAGCAGCTGTATCACAGCAGTGGCGTGTGTACCAGTGGGTGTGTGTGTGTGTGTGTGTATGAGAGGTCTGTCCATTAGTATGGTTACAACCAGCTGTATCACACACACAGTGGTTACTCTTGTGTGTGTCAACAATAGACACTGTGTTACAGCATAGCTGTAACACACACAGTTACCAGTGTGTGTGTTGTGTCAATGAGAAACAATGTCGTACAGCAGTGTATCATGGTGGTGTATGTGTGTGTGTGTGTGTGTGTGTCAATGAGAAGTGTGTGTGTGTCAGGTCTGTGTTACAGCAGCTGTATCATACCAGTGGTGTGTGTGTGTGTCAATGAGAAGTCTGTGTTACAGCAGCTGTATCATATCAGTGGTGTGTGTGTGTGTCAATGAGAAGTCTATGTTACAGCAGCTGTATCATATCAGTGGTGTGTGTGTGTGTGTGTCATATCAATGAGAAGTGTCAATGAGAAGTCTGTGTTACAGCAGCTGTATCATACCAGTGGTGTGTGTGTGTGTGTGTCAATGAGAAGTCTGTGGTACAGCAGCTGTATCATACCAGTGTGTGTGTGTGTGTGTGTGTGTGTGTGTGTGTCAATGAGAAGTCTGTGGTACAGCAGCTGTATCATACCAGTGTGTGTGTGTGTGTGTCAATGAGTGTCTGTGTGTATCATATCAGTGTGTGTGTGTGTGTATGTGTCAATGAGAAGTCTGTGGTACAGCAGCTGTATCATACCAGTGGTGTGTGTGTGTGTGTGTGTCAATGAGAAGTCTGTGTGTACAGCAGCTGTATCATACCAGTGGTGTGTGTGTGTGTGTGTCAATGAGAAGTCTGTGTTACAGCAGCTGTATCATACCAGTGTGTGTGTGTGTGTCAATGAGAAGTCTGAAGTGTGTGTGTGTGTGTGTGTCAATGTGTGTGTGTGTGTCAGTGTCACTCGTGGTCATGACAGTACCACAGACACACACACACCACACAGTCTGTATGAACACCATGTCGTCGACACTGTGTGGTCCCGTGTGTGTGTGTGTGTGAGTCAATGAGAATGTGTGTCACGTCGAAGTCTATGGTACCACCACACATCATACCAGGGTACTGTCAGTGTGTCGTGAGCTGCATAGTAGTCCCACACCCCA